>NC_045597.1:128223097-128523097 GCF_009762305.2 Zalophus californianus | reverse complement strand
AATAGAGTAGATGCTCAGTCATTTTGTTTCTCTTAACTATCTTCTCTAGCTAAAGAAACAGCATCAAGATATTTTATCTGGCACTTAGACTACAATAGGAATTTAGATGCATATAATGTGCTGGATCTGGGTGAAAAACCTAAGAATCACTTACATCAGGAATGAAAGATAGGTTTCTTTCCAAGAGGACTCTACAATTGACTTGTTGGGGCCTTGTTTACTACTTTGTATTTTCTACTTACTCTATATTCTGTACCCCTGGAAATACATCAACCTCATTGTTTTAAAAGCCAGCAGTTTCAACTATCTCTTCCATTTTGCTTGTTTCTTGGTATCTTAAAACTAATGTTTAAAGTGATATATTGATCCCTGTCTCCATCACCAATTACCCACCTCCATATACGTCCCCTCATGTTCTTTATTTTACGAAATACCATCACAGTTCACCCTGTTGCTGAAGGTAGAAATCTGGCAGTCACCCTTAACACCTTCCTCTCTCCTAACCCTTCATATCCAAGCTACCAGAAAGCCCTTTTTTGTTTGTTTTTATGAAAGACTATTTTTTAGAGCAGTTTTAGGTTCACAGCCAAAATTAAGAAGAAACTATGGAAATTCCTCATATGTCCCCACGATTATATAGAATTTCCCATTATCAACATCCTCCATCAATGTACAGTTGTTGTAATTATGACCTACAGTGACACATCATAATCATCCAAAGGGTTGTACATTTTTGGGGGTTGGCAAATGCATAATGACATATATGTATATGACATATATCCATAATTATAGTATCATACAGAGTGGTTTCACTGCCCTAAAATCCTCTGTGTTCCACTCATTTGTCTCTCCCCACCTCCTAAGCCCTGGCAAGAATGGATCTTTTTACCCTTTCTATAGTTTTACCTCTTCCAAAATGTTGTATATTTGGAATCATGAATTAGTAGCATTTTCATATTGGCTTCTTTCACTTAGTAATATGCATTTAAGGTTTCTTCATGTCTTTTCATAGCTTGCTAGCTCATTTTTTAAAAGTACTGAATAACAGTTCATTGTCTGGATGTACCACAGTTTATTTATCCATTCTCCTACTGACAGACATCTTGGTTGCTTCCAAGGTTTGGCAATTAGTAAAACTGCTACAGACATCCATGGACAGTATTTTTTTGTTTTTGTTTGTTTTGCTTTGTTTTGGTGGACGTAAGTTTTCAACTCCTTTGGGTAAATACCAAGGAATATGATTGCTGGATCATTTGGTAGGAGTATGTTTACTTTGTAAGAAACCACCAAACTGTCTTCTAAAATGGCTCTTGCATTTTATATTCCCAGCAATAATGAATGAGAGTACCTGCTGCTTCACAGCCTCATCAGGATTTTGTACTGTCAGAGTTCTGGATTTTGCCATTCTAATAGGTGTGTAGTAGGCATCTTATTGTTTTAATTTGCATTTCTCTGATGACAGATGGTGTGGAGCATCTTTTAATATGCTTATTTGGCATCTGTATATCTTCTTTGGTGCGGTGTCTGTTAAGGTGTTTGGCCCATTTTTTAATCAAGTCATTTTTTTTTTAAGATTTTTTTTTAATTTATTTATTTGACAGAGAGAGACACAGAGAGAGAGAGGGAACACAAGCAGGGGGAGTGGGAGAGGGAGAAGCAGGCTTCCCACAGAGCAGGGAGCCTGATGCAAGCCTCGATCCCAGGACCCTGGGATCATGACCCGAGCCGAAGGCAGACGCTTAATGACTGAGACACCCAGGCGCCCCTCAAGTCATTTGTTTTCTTATCGTTGAATTTTAAGAGTCCTTTGTATGTTTTGGATAATAGTCTTTTATCAGATATATCTTTTGCCCACACTTTTTTCCAGTCTGTGGCTTGTCTTTTTATTCTTTTAAAAGTGTCTTTCACAGGGCAGAAGTTCTTAATTTTAATGCAGTCCAACTTACCATCTTTTTTCATGGATCCTGCCTTTGGTATTATATCTAAAAAGTCATTATGACATTCAGTCCATTCATATTTTTCTTATCTTCAGGGGGTTTTATAGCTATGTGTTCACATTTACATTATGATCCATTTGAGTCAATTTTTGTGAAGGGTATAAACATTATGTCCAAATTTAGTTCTTTGCATGTGGATATCCATTTGTTTCAGTACCATTTGCTGAAAAGATAATCTTTTCTCCACTGTAATGCCTTTGCTCCTTTTTCAAGGATCAGTTGACTATATTTATGTGGGTCTATTTCTGGACTCTAACATCTGTTCCATTGATCAATGGGTTTATTTTTTTCACTAACATCACACTGTCTTGATTAGTATAGCTTTATAATATGTCCTGTAGTTGAGTAGTGTCCGTCCTCCAACTTTGTTCTTCTTCTAATATTACAGTGGTTATTCTGGGTCTTTTGCCTCTCCATATAAACTTAAGAATCATGTTTTTGATATTCATAAAATAACTTGTAGGTATTTTTATTGGAATTTCATTGAATCTATAGATCAAGTTGAGAAGAAATGACATCTTGGTAATATTGAATCTCCTATTTATGAACATGGAATATTTATCCATTTATTTAGTTCTTTGATTTTTTTATCAGAGTCTTATAGTTTTCCTCATGTAGGTCTTGTATGTTTTTTTAGATTTATACCTAAATATTTCATTTCTTTGGGTGCTGATGTAAATGGTACAGTGTTTTTAATGTCAAATTACACTTAATCATTGCTGGTATATAGGAAAGTTATTACTTTTGTGTGTTAGCTTTGTGTCCTGCAACCCTGCTATAATTGCTTGTTAATTCTGCAATTTTTTTGTTGATTCTTTCAGGTTTTCTACCTAGATGATTATGTCATCTCCTGCAACATTGATATGATTACCTATTAGTTCTGGGAGTTTTTTTTGTGGATTCTTTCAGATTTTCTACATTGGCAGTCATGTCATCTGTGAACAAAGAGAGGTTTATTTTTCTTCCCAGTCTATATATTTCTTTTTCCTTTTCTTGTCATAACATCAGCTAAAATTTCTTGTATGATGTTGAAATGGAGTGGTGAGAGGAGATATCTCTGCTTTGTTTCTGATCCTAGTGGAATTCTTTGAGTTTCTCATCATTAAGTGTGATGCTAGCTGTAGGTTTTTTGCAGATGATCTTTATCAAGTTGAGGAATTTCTTCTCTACTTCAAATTTACAAAGAGTTTTTATCATGAATGGGTATGGATTTTGTCAAATACATTTTCTGCATCTACTGATATGATCATGTGATTTTTCCTTTTTAGTCTGTTGATGTGATGGGTTATATTAATTGATTTTTGAATTGAGAACCAGTCTTGCATATTGGGGATAAATCCCACTTGGATGTAGGGTATAATTCTTTTTTTAATACACTATTGGATTCAGTTTGTTAATATTTTGTTGTAAATTTTTTCATCTATGTTCATGAGAGATATTTGTCTGTAGTTTTGTTTTGTTTTTGGTATTGCCTTTGCCTGGTTTAGGTATAAGGGCAATCAATGCTGGGCTTCATAAAATGAGGCAGGAATGTCCTATTGTTGCTTTTGTCCTCTGAAAGTGATTATAGAGAATAATTATAATTTCTTCCTTAAACACTTGGTAGAATTCATCAGTGAACCCATCTAGACCTGGTTATTAACTATGGATTCAATTTCTTAATTAGATGTAGGCCTAGTCAGATGTATATTTCTTTCTGTGTGAATTTTGGCATGTTGTGTCTTTCCAGGATTTGGTTCTATTTCATCTAACTTATCAAATTTGTGGGCATAGAGCTGTTCATAGTATTCCCTTGTTGTCTATTAATGTCTATGGTATATATAGAGGTGTTCTCTCTTTGACTTGTGATCTTAGTAATTTGTGTTCCCTCTTTTTTCCTTAGATGCCCTGGCTAGAGCCATGTCAATTTTATTGATCTTTTCAAAGAACCAGCTTTTGGGTTTCATTGATTTTCTCTATTGATTTCCTATTTTCAATTTCATTGATTTCTACTCTACTCATTATCTTTTCTTCTCCATACTTTGGATTTAATTTCTTCTTCTCTTTCTAATTTCCTAAGGTGAAGCTTAAATGATTGATTTTTGATTTTTCTTCTTTCCTAATGCATACAGTCAATGCTATAAATTTCCCTCTAAGCACTGCTTTCACTGCACACCACAAATTTTGGTTAGTTGGTTTTTAAAATTTTCATTTAGTTTATAGTATTTTCAAATTTCTCTTGAGTTTTATTCTTTGACCCATGTGTTATTTAGAAGCATGTTCTTTACCCTCCACGTATTTTGGGATTTTTCCAGTTATCTTCCTGTTATTGATTTCAAGTTTAATTCCATTGTGGTCTGATGGCAGGCATTGTAGGATTTCTATTTTTAAAATTCCTTAAAGTGTGTTTTATAGCCCATAATGTGGTCTATTTTGGTAATGTTCTATGTGAGCTTGAGAAGAATGAATTTTGGATGAAGTTTTTGGATGAAATAGTCTATAGATACCAATTTTATCCCGTTGATTGATGATGCTGTTAAGTTCAACCATGTCCTTACTGGTTTTCTGCCTGCTGGATCTGCCCATGTCTGATAAAGGAGTGTTGAAGGCTTTAATTGTGATAGTGGATTTATCTATTTCTCCTAGCCGTTTTATCAGTGTTTTCCTCACATTACTTGATGCTCTGTTGTTAGGTACATACATGTTAAAAAGTATTATGTTTTCTTGGAGAATTGACCACTTTATTATTATGTAATATCCTTCTTTATCCATGGTAATTTTCCTTGCTTTGAGGTCTTTTCTGTCTGAAATTAATACAGTAACTCTTGCTGTCTTTTGATAGGTGTTCCATCTATTTACTTTTAATTTCCAGCCTTAAAATTTTGAACAAATTTTCACTTTATATTTAAAGTGGGTTTCTTCTAGACAACATATACTTGAGTGCTGTTTTTTGATCATCTCTGGGAATGTGTTTTAATTGGTGCATTTAGATGATCGATGTTCAAAGTGCTTTTGATATAGTTGGATTATTATCTACCATATTCATTACTGTTTTCTATTTACTGCCCTTGTCTTTGTTCCTCTTTCTGTTTTCCATTCTTTTTCTGTCTTTTATGGTTTTAACTGAGCATTTTTATATGACTCTGTTTTTTCTTCTTTCTTAGAATATGTTATGCTTCTTAAAAAGTGCTTTTCCTAGAGTTTATAATATACATTTACTACTAATGCAAGTCTACTTTCAAATAACACTATACCACTTAATGGGTATTATGAGTACCTTATAATAACAATTCCTCCCTCCCGTCCCTTGTATCATTGTTGTTATTCATCTTACTTGTATATAAGCATACCTAAGCATCAAATACATTGCTGTTATTATTATTTTGGACAAATTTTCACTGTTAGATCAATTAGGAATAAGAAAAATAAAAGTTTTAATTTTACCTGCACTTCATTCTCTGATGCTCTTCCATTCTTTATGTAGATCTGAGTTTTGGGCCTATATTGTCTCCTCTCTAAAGAACATCTTTTAACATTTCTTGCAAGATAGGTCTACTGGAACAAAATCTCTCAACATTTGTTTGAAGAAGTCGTTGTTTCTTCTTCACTGTTAAAGTATAATTTTGTAGGTGCGAAACTCTTGGTTGGTGGTTTTTTTCTCCCCATACTTAAAATATTTCACTTCACTCTCCTCTTGCTTGCATGGTTTTTGAGAAGGTGGATATAATTCTAACCTTTGTTCCTCCCTAAGTAAGGTTTTATTTTTTTCCTCTGGCTTCTTTCAGGATTTTTCTTTATCTTTGATTTTTAGTAGTTTTAAAATGATAGCCTCGATGTAGTTTTTTGGGCATTTATCCTGTTTGATGTTCTCTGAGTTTCCTGGATCTGTGGTATGGTGTCTGAAATGAATTTGGGGGATTTCTCAGTTGTTATTATGTCAAATATTTCTTCTGTTTCTTTTTCTCTTTCTTATTTTTCCGGCATTCACATTATGCATATGTTATACCTTTTTGTAGTTTTCTCACAGTCCTTGGATATTCTTTTCTGTTTTCTTTAATCTTTATTCTCTTTGTTTTTCAGTTTCCAGTGTTTCTATTTATATATCCTCAAGTGCAGAGATTCTTTCCTCACTCATGTCCAGTGTACTAGTAAGCCCATCAAAGGCATTCTTCATTTCTGTTACAGTGTTTTAGCATTTAGAAATGTCTAGCATTTCTTTTTGGTCCTTTATTAGGATTTACATTTCTCTGCTTGCATTGCCCATCTGTTCTTTCATGCTGTCTACTTTATTTATTAGAGCACTTAGCATATTAATCATAATCATCTTAAATTCTTAATCTGATAATTCCTGCCCTGTCTGATTCTGATGCTTACTCTTCTCTTCATATTGTATTTTGTGCCTTTTGGTATGCTTTGCAGGTAAAAGGAACTGTTTTATAGTCCTTTTAATATGTTGGTAAGGTATTGGAAGAGGGGACACATTCTATAGTCCAATGATTAAGTCCCAGCCTTTCAGTAAGTCTGTGCCTTTGAACTATGAAATTCACAATTATTTCTCAGTTTTTTTCTCCTCCCCACCGGGAGACATGAAATGTCTAGAGTGGGCTGGAGTTGGGTATTTCCCTTTTCTCAGGTCAGTTAGGCTTTAAAAATACTCCAGAAAGTTAGACTCTGGTTAACTGGTTTCTCCTGAGTGTAGGCCTTGTTAAGAAGAACAGAGTGCTCTGGTGTAAATCAAAATGGCTCCTTTCCCTTTCCCCTACGGGAAACATGGAAGGATGTTTCTCCACTATTTACTGTGGGAACTTAAAGTCTAGCTCCTAGAAGTACCTCTCACAATAATGTGGAGACTCCTTCTATGTGTCCCCCTGGAGATTTTAACTCTCAGTGTTGTCCACACTGAACCTCCAGCTGTTCATCAATTGTAGTTCAGGTTTTCCTGTCCCTGCACTAGTTTCTGCAGAGGTTTTCCCTCATGAGTCTCTGCTCCAGTAAGCCGTGACTCCGTGTTTTCCTGTCTCCATCTTGAATCTTGGGAACAGAGGCTTTCACTATGCCCTCTTATCCCTTATAGATCCCGGAAGAGCTGATGATTTTTCAGTCTGCTCAGCTTTTCACTTCCTTATTGGTAGGAAGGAGTTGTGACTTCCAAGCTCCTTACATGTGGAACTGGAAACTGGCCCTTGATAATCTGTTTAAAAGGTAATTACCAGTCTTGTTGTTTTATATCCAAAAATGCATCCAGAAACAGTCCACTTATTTTTCCTTCTGTACTGTCATGAATTTGGATGAAGCCACTAGCATCCACTTCCTGAACTAATCCTGTGACTTCTTAATTAGTGTCTCCATTTCTGTTGCCCTCACTGTAATCAGTTTTTCACACTGTAGCAAGAATAAATCTAACTTGAGGAGATCATTTCACTACAACTACTTAACGCTCTTTAATGGCTCTCGTAGGCACATAGAGTAATACTGTTTAACAGGCACGGCCTAATACACCTGCTCAAACTGCCGCCCACTACTCTAAACCCAGTCAGAACTATGGCTGCTTTTGCTCTAGTCTAAATTAGGCAAATAATTGAGTCCAGCTCTTTTCCATCTCTAAGCCTTCTTACACACCATTCCCTCACACCCTAAATCTTATTAATTCATTTTTTTAAGATTTTATTTATTTATTTGAGACAGAGAGAGAGAGTGAGAGCAAGAGTGGGGGGGGGTAGAGCTGGGAGAGGGAGAAGCAGGCTTCCTGATGCGGGGCTCGATTCCAGGACCCCAGGATCATGACCTGAGCCCAAGGCAGACGCCTAACTAACTGAGCCACCCAGGCGCCCCGGTCTTATAATAATTCTTCAGGTCTTAGTTTTATTATTTCATCCCCCCACAAGCCTTCCCTGCACACCAATCTAAATAATCACCTGTTATTCTTCATAGTACTCTATTCCTTACATTTATAGCACTTGTCACCATTTTAAATTACCACATTAATATGTGCACCTTTTAAGATCTATGTTCTTTTGTTAGGCTAAGCATGAGTTTAG
Source organism: Zalophus californianus (assembly GCF_009762305.2). Lineage (NCBI taxonomy): Eukaryota > Metazoa > Chordata > Mammalia > Carnivora > Otariidae > Zalophus > Zalophus californianus. Next base: position 128,515,083 of record NC_045597.1, on the reverse strand, counting down.
AGATCATACTTGTTTATGTTTAACTAAATAATATCCATCGATTTCTAGCTTCAGTTCCAACATGTAAAGAGCTTGGAAGCCATTGCTCCTGTCCTTACCAGAAAAAAAAAAAAAAAAGCTGAACAAACTGAAAACCAATCACTTTCTTGGATCCACTAGAGAGTTACATTTGCAGGCCAAATCACCACCTCAAAATCTGGGGGGACAAGAGAATGCAGAGAGTCACAGCTGAGATCTGTTTACCTGAAGGAGAAGATACTGGAGCCATAACTATTAGAAACACTTAAATGGTATGCATAAATGATGAATTGCTGGGAGATGAGTGTGAATAAGCATGAGAGTGAGCAACTCCTTGGGGGTACAGTCTCAGGGGGCAGGGGAGCACAGTTTCATGAATTATTACCTCTAAAACCCCACCTGGTTCTAAGGATAAAGAGCTGAGAAATATCCCCTTAAACCTATGGTAGAGGCGAGGGAATTTTAATCATTGTGAAATGCAACTGAAACAAAGTGCCACTTTCAAGGGTAAACCCCCCTTTTTTTTTCTTTCTTTTTATTTTTATTTGCATTTATTCTATGCAGAATTTACTCCCAGGCCACAAGTTTTTGTTTCTTCAGTTTCTTCTGGGGTATCTTTTTCTTCTGTGCAACCGCCTCTTCTGGTTTAGGAAAAATCTGCTCTTTTTCAGTAAGGATCATGTCGATGTGGCCTGGAGAGCTCACGTATGGGTTAATCCGACCATGAGCCCTGTATGTTCTACTCCGCATCTTGGGGTCTTTGTTCACCTGGATGTGCTCCATGACCAGAGAATCGACATCTAAACCCTTAAGTTCAGCATTCCTCTCTGCATTTTTAAGCATGGGCAGTAAAAATTCAGCACTATTCTTGGGCCACCAACCTTGTGTCTAGCCCCACTGTTTGGCCTGGGCACACCTACCAACTCCACCATTGTAGTGACGGAATGGCACACACTGCTTCTGCAAAGTGACGTCTTTCAGATACTAGATGGCTTTTCGCATATGCATACCCTTGATGGCCTGGGCAGTTTCACGTGTGTTCTTAAAGTGAACATGAAGATTTGAACCTCTTGATTTACATGATTTCATAGGGTTTTCTGGGTCAAGTGAATAGCGAACCATTTTCAGAGGTCACCTCAGGTCACTTAGGGGAAGAGGTAAAGAGTAAAAACTTTTATAAGAAGGTTACTCCAGATAGGGAAAGGCGTTTCTCTAGTCCCCTTTAGCCTTCCTGTCTCACCTATATTGAAAGGAAAAAAAAAAAAAAAAGAGCAGTACCTCTGGAGAAGCACTTGTGAAGGTCACAGTAAGAGACAGGCCTTTTAAACACAGAAATTTAATCATAAGATTATAGAATGCTTCACTTCCCCATATCTTATCACCTCATCAACAAGACTCTTGTATAATAACAATGGATTATAGCCGAAAGAACTGAAAGATTGGAAGAGTAATCATTGTGAAATACAGTGTATTACAGTTAAAAGTGCCGTACGGCACAGACATTCTCTGAAGAAGAGTACTTAGAGAAGCCCAAAGTCAAGAAAAGAGACAGAAGACAAAGATGATACAGGAATTTAGAGTCTCTGGCACCTATAACTACAGTAACATTTTCATCAGACAAGATATTTAAAAATAATAATTATTATCATGTTAAGGTGTTTAATGGGAAAAAACAAACATACAAGAACAGAGGTGTAATGAAAGCAGAGATGAAAGTGAGATAGAATCTCTAAAAAAGATAAAAAAGAAATGCTAAAAAAAACATGTAGCAGAAATGAAGAATGCTTTTCTTTGATGGACTCATCAATAGACTAGACACAATGAAGTGAAGAAAGGCTATTTAAAGACAGGTCAATAGAAACTTTTCAGTCTGAAATGCAAAAGGAAAAAAGAGTGGTGGAAGAAAAAGAACAGAACTTCCAAGAATTGCAGAACAATATTAAAAAGTATAACATACATGTAATTTAAACACAGAAGAAAGCAAGAACAAAAAAGAAGAAATATTTAAAGGAATAATGACCAAGAGTTTTCCAAAATTACTGACAGACATGAAATCACAGATCTTGGAAGCTCAGAGGACAGGTTAAATGACAACAAACCAAACCAAAATAAAACAAACAAGCAACTTCAACAACACAGCTGGGCATATTATTTTCAAACTTCAGAAAACCAAAAACAGAAAATATTAAAAGAAGCCAGAGCAAAACAAAGAAGTAGAGGGACAAAGATAATACTTATAGGGGACTTCTCAGCCACAAAAACAGTAAACTGAAATATTTAAAGTGTTGAAAAAAAGCCCACTAACCTAGAACCTTATATTCAATAAAATTAAACTTCAAAAGTAAAATAGATACAAGGCTTTTTCAGACAAACAAAAACAGATAAAATTCATTACCAGCAGACCATCTCTGCAAGAAATGTAAGAAATTCTTTAGGCAGAAGGAAATTTATATAAGTCAGAAATTCAGATTTATGCAAAGAAAGGAATGTCTCAGAGAAGGAATAAATAAAAGTAGTAAAAAAACTTTTAGTTTTCTTAGTCTTAATTGCTCTAATATATAACTGTTTACTAAGAGTAATATAATAGTTATAATATATTGGCTGATTATAGCATAGAGATAAATAATTGACAGGAAAGTTATATAAAATGAGAAGGAGAAATTAGAAATACTGTGTTATAAGGTACTGGTATTATACAAGCTACCCATACTATACATGAATTGTGTAGTTTTATTTGAAGATAGATTTAAATTATTTAAAAATGTGTATTGGAATTTGAGGGCAATCACTAAAAGAATTAAGGAAATATAATTGATATTTTGAGAAAAGACTGCAGTTGACCTTGGGTAACAGAAACCATGGGAAGTGAAACCATGAATAAAGAGAAACTACTGTACTCTCTTTTTTCCCTGGTTAAATTGATTAAAGATTTATCAATTTGTCTGATAACCAACCTTGGGTTTTGTTAATTTACTCTATTACTTTTTTTGTTTTTGATGTCACTGGCTGCTGCTCTAATTTTATTATTCTTTTCTTTTAAAATCCCCTTGATTTAGGTTTCAATTGCTCTTTCTCTAAGGTGGGAATTTAGGTTATTGATATGAATGTTTTATTCTTTTCTAAGATAAGTGTTTAGGGCTATAAGTTCTAAGCCAAGTTTTTTGTTGTAGTCCATGACTTTGATAAGTTATATTCATATTTAGTTCAAAATATTTCTTCACTTTCTCTTGAGACTTCTTATTTGACCCAGATGTTATTCTGAAATATGTTGGTTACTAATATTTTAGGATTTTTCCTGCTATCTTTCTGCCATTGATTCCTAGTTTAATTCCATTGTGGTCTGAGAATATATTTTGTATCATTTCTATCTTTTTAAATTTGTTCAACTGTATTCTATGGCCAAGAATATAGTCTATCTTGCAGAATAGTTCATGAGAGCCTCAGAAGAATGTATATTCTGCTGTTAAATGGAATATTCATTCTATAAAAGTCAATATTCACTAGGACCAAGTGGAATTTATTCCTGATATTCAAGGTTGGTTCAATATTTGAAATCAATCTGTGTAATCAACAATATCAATAAGCTAAGGGAAAAATAATATGATCATATCAATTGATGGAGAAAAGGCATTTGACAAAATTCATCACCCATTCACAGTAAAAAAAAAAAAAAAATTTCAGCAAACTGGGAAATGAAGGGAATTTCTTTAACTTGATAAAAAAAAAAAAAACCTATGAAAAACCCACTACTAACATCATGCTTAATGGTGAAAAACAGTATGGTTTCCTCCTAAGATTTGTAACAAGGACAGAATGTCTTCCCTTAGTATTTCTCTTTAACACCATACGAGAAATCCTACTAGTGCAATAAGATAAGAAAAGGAAATAAATTGTATATGAATCTCTAAGGAAGAAATCAAACTGTCTTAATTTGCAGATGATATTATTGTCTATGCAGAACATCCCAAAAAAACCTCCAGTAATGAATATGCCACTCTATCAGGGCCACAGGATTAATATATAAAAGTAAATATATAGAAGTCAATTACTTTCAAACATTCCATAAATGAAGTATTGGAATTTGAAATTTTAAAAAAGAACATCAACAATAGCACCAATGCCTCCATGAATATTTAAAAATAAATCTGACAAAATATGCACAAACCTATATGTCAAGCTACAAAACTCTAAAAGAAAAAAATCAAAAGAACTAACAAAAGGAAAGATAGTATTTGATCATGGATCAGAAGACTCAATATTGTTAAGATGAAATTCTTCCCAACTTGATCTACAGATCCACACAATTCCAATCAAAATCCCAGCAAGCTATTTTTTTTTTTTGTATATTGAGAAATTGATTCTAAAATTTTCATGGAAAGGCAAATGATCTAGAAGAGCCAGCACAATACCAAAGATGAAGGAAAACAAAGTTGGAGGATTCACACTACCAAAATTCAAGACTTACTCTAAAGGTACAGTAATCAACACAGCATGATATTAGCGAAAGAATAGACACATGGATCAACGGAACATACTAGAGAGATCAGAAGATCCACACAATTATACTCACCTGATCTTTGAATAAGAACAAAGGCAATTCAATGGAAAAATCATCTTTCTCAATAAATGATGCCAGAAGAGTTTGATGTCTATATACCAATAAAATTAGACACATACTTCAGATGTTTCACATAAATCAATGCAAAATGTATAAAATAAATATAAAATACAAAACTATAAAACTACTTGAAAAATATTAGATCTTGATGAATTTGAATGTTTAATACAACACCAAAAGCATAATCCATGAATAAAAAATAAACTTGATGAGTTGTACTTTATTAAAAAGAAAATTTCCTTGGGCGCCTGGGTGGCTCAGATGGTTAAGCGTCTGCCTTCGGCTCAGGTCATGATCCCAGGGTCCTGGGATCGAGTCCCGCATCGAGCTCCCTGCTCAGTGGGGAGCCTGCTGCTCCCTCTGCTTCTCTCTCTCTCTCTCTCTCTGTCTCTCACGAATAAATAAATAAAATCTTTAAAAAAAAAGAAAATTTCCTACTTTGCAAAAACTACTCTTGAGGGAATGAAAAGTCTCAATCTGGGAAAAAGTATTTGCAAACACATACCTGATAGAGGACTATTACCCAAAATATATAAAGAATTCTTAAAACTCAGCAATAAGAAAACAGCACAATTAAAAAATGATCAAAAGATCTAAACAGAAATCTCACTAAAAAGATCTGATTTGTGTTCATCAGTTGTGACAAATGTGCCACTCTGGTGGCAATGTTGATAATGAGAGAGCCTCTGCATGTGTGGGGGGAACAGGGAGTATATAGGTTATCTCTGTACCTGCTGTTCAATTTTGCTGTGAACCTAAAGTTGCTCTAAAAAATAAAGTTTATTCAAAAATAAAATAAACTGAAATGTACCTGAATAATTTCCTTTCCTTAACTACTCAGACAGGGACTCAGAAAAAATGTAGAATTGGAGAAATAGAAAACAGAGAAAATGTAGAATATATGCAGATGGAAAAATAATCACATGAAAGCTGCTTACCATCGTTTGTTATTAGGAATTTGAAAATCAAAACAATGAGACACCATTATATCCCTGTTAGAATAATTGAAGTCTAAAAGCTTACAACCAAATTCTGATGACCCATGGACCAATAATAATTCTTGCTCATTGACGGTAAGGATGCAAATAAGTACAGCTACTTTGGAACACAGTTTGGCAGTTTCTTGCAAAGCTAAATATAGTTTTATCTGATAATTCAGAAATTATGCTCCTAGGTAGTCACCTAACTGATTTGAAAATTTATGTCTACATGGAAACCTGAATAATATTTATAGGAATCATAATCACACCAAATTGGAAGAACCAAGATACCTTTCAAGAGATGAATGGATAATACTGTAGTATATACATCCATATAATGATTTCTTCCTTGCTGATTTGGATGCCTTTTACTTCTTTTTGTTGTCCGTACATCCATACAATAAAAGTTATAAAAAGAAATGAGTCATCAAGCCACATAAAGACATGGACGAATTGTAAATACATATTGTTAAGTGAAAGAAAACAGTCTTAAGAGACTGTGTACTCTATGATTCCAAGTATGTGATATTTGGCAAAGATAAAACTATAGAGATGATTAAAATATCAGTATTTGCCAGGGTGCAGAGGGCACAGGGTTTGAACTTGTGAAGCACAGGGTATCTTTTAGGATGCTGAAACTATTTTGTTTGAAACTCTAATGGTGGCTACATGACACTACACATTTGTCAAAACCCAAAGATCTTTACATCATATCAGTGAATCTTAATGTATACAAATTAAAAAAAAAAAAATCACTTAAGAGGCCAGGAGATCCATGGACGGAATGCAGAAAGTGCCAAAACAGTTCAACTGTTTTACGGATGTACAAATCATTTTCACTGAAATATACGGAGAAAAGATGGTGAACTAAGTAACTTTGGAAACAAATGGAGTCTGTAGGACAAAAGACAAAAGCAGGTGTACATAAGTACCGTACTCTAGTTGATATAGTTGTGTCTTACGAGGGTAAGGTCAACAATCCCGAAACCGATATACGTATATGCTGGAATTGAATAATTAGGTACATGGATGGCAGATGATGGCAGCTAGGTTTCTCATTGTTTTAATGAGAGATTACAGATAAGCAATGAGAAAAGGCTAGAATGATCCATGTGGTAATGCTTTAGAGTTAGAGATATCATACGAACTCACGTTTGGCTTACTATAGATACTATAGATAGATTTTTTTTTTTTAATGGAGATTTTTTTTCTTTATTGAGAAACTTAAGACTTGGGTTCATCAAATAAAACCAATTTCTGGGGGAAAAATCAAAACCCACAATAGAAAAAAAAGTTAACACTGTCTGGGCCATAGTAGAACCCAGAGAATATATTCTTTTAATTGAAAAATTCTAGGTGCTTCATAATTGACCTTTTGATACAAAATAACCTATTAAATTTCCAGTTTGTGGTTCTTGGTGTTCAGGTCCATAGGACACGCTAGAAATCTTCAAACCTTGAGCTGAATTCCAGGAGGGGTTATTTGGCTTTTGAATCGTTTTTTCCTTGGCTAAGAGCTAGCAGCGGCAACAGCGCCCACCTTCTGGGCAGCTTCTTTCTTGGCATGATGAGCCTGCAGAACCGCCACAGCTTCATCCACCTTGGGGCGGAGCGACTCGGAGGACTCGAGCATGTGCAGCCAGCTCAGAGTTGTCGATCTCCAGCAGCATGCCCGTGATTTTCCCAGCCAGGTTTGAATGCATGGTTTGGATGAGCGGGAACAAACGTTCTCCCAGCATCTGCTTCTGCTCCTGGGGGGCGTGCTGCGGCCAGCATGGAGGCGGTCAGTGTCTCCTGCCCCTGCACGTGGACCGCAGGCTGTGGCACCTGAAAGGGCTGGATGGCAGGGTGAGGGCTGCGGACACTGGAGGCGTATTTGTAAGGTGCGACAGCCTGAGGGGCAGTAGCAGCGACAGCAGCACGAGGTGCTAAGGTCTGCACGACTGGGGGAACACCTCCAGACTGGCAGCTGTCAGTCAGCCCTTGCTGGGCGGCGCCAGCCCCACCAAAGTCCACAGCCAAGCGGTCCGGGCACTCAGACCCGACTCTCTGAGCGGTAGTAGGGAGGCTGCGAGAGGCCGGAGCATTACTAGTTGGAGCCAGAAGGCGAAGAGCGGGACGGGGCCCAGACTGGCGTATAGCACTTGGCATTCCTTGGAAGCCTTGAGGTCTCCCACCTTGCTGGCAGCAAAAGAGAAATATTTATAGATATTTGTATAAACATGGGTTAGTATACACAAATATTTATTCCCTTGCTTTGTTAACTCAGAGGAACTAGAGGCAATAACACCTCAATATTAATATGCACCTAACACCCACTTCTTGTTTTCTAATGCATATCTCCAATATAAGGACCTGGGGATTTTTGAGAAAGGGCTGATTCTAGGACTAGTACAGAAAATATAAATATTGAACCTTGATTATATTGTAGCAAAAGAAAGTAAGGAAATAGTCTAAAACAACACCAAGAAAGGACAAGAAGAAAGGACCCATTTGATGGGTGTATATCCAAGGGTATGTGCTGTAGGATGCAGCAGAAAGAGTATCCAAAGGCAAATTTGGTGCCATTTCAGCAACAAAGTTAAGTAGGAATGAATTATAACCTGCAATATAAAATAAATATCCACGAGTCCATATGATACAAATAAATGATTGAGTTAATAAATAAATGGAGAATAGCCAAAATTCTTAAGCAGAAGAATTTCAAATAATTTTTGTGCTTACTCTGCCCTTAAGAAAGTGGAGCTTAACTGCCCACTTTTTAAATGTGGCCTGTGCATAGTGACTTCATTTCAAAGAATAGACTATACAAAGGGAAAAGAGGAAGACTTTTACAGTGGAGAAACCTGACAAACACTACCTCAGCTAGGTAATCAAGATTAATATCAACAGTAATAAATCATGCTGATAGTATGTACTCTTGATATGATGTTATGAAAATGGCACTTTACCTCTGTGTTCTTTCTCCCTCAAACACAAAATCCCTGTGTAATCATGAGGAAAAGATCAGATGAATCCTCATTTAGGGGTGGTTCTACAAAATAACCGACCAGTACTTTTCAAAATGTCTAGGTCATCATAAACAAGTAAAGTCTGAGGAACCTAAGAAGACATATCTTCCAAATGTAATTTAGTATCCAGGATGGGATATCCTGGAACATTAGGTAAAATATAAGGAATTAAACTTTGGTTAATAATGTATCAATTTTGGCTCATTAATTGTAACAAATGTGTCATACTAATGTACTATGCTAATAATAGGGAAAATAGGGTGTGGATTGTATGGGAACTCTGTACCGCCTTTGCAATTTTTCTGTAAATCTTAAACAGTTCTAAAATAAAACACTTATATATCATAAAAGAATACAAGAGACTTTCACTTAGTAAATCTTTATTGAGCTAATGATTAGCAGCTGCCTAGTGGACTGAGCTTACAGGTATTCGGAGATCCAGTTGAAGATCATCAAAGTGTCTCTACAGATTAAAACTGTTTGTTAATATTTTTGGTGGGATGTGAGGTGTCAGAAGGCAGGATTAGGTGGGGAATGCCATGCATTTACATCTGATAATAAAATCCCCTCAATTCATACACGAAGTAATTGAGGCCCATGGGAGCCATAGGTACCAAAACTAAGAGAATTCCTAATATAGGTCAGATGTGTTGAAGTTGCAGGTTTTGTCCTAGGTTGTACCCTTACTCCAGTTTACTGGTTGAGTCACCTTGCACAAGGTCTCTACAAGTGTTGACCCTTGTTACACAGTAGTAAAGTACTAGGTACTAAGTTCTGGGCACTGTTCTAAACACTTCATTATGTATTGACTCATTTTATGCATACACACACACAAGGAAGATTTATGAGGCCAATTCTATTATTTTCCCTATTTTACAAAGAGGTTAAATAACTTGTCCTAGGTCACCAAGTGAGCAAATGTCAGAGCCAGCAGTCAAATCTTAGTAGTCTGGGGCCAGTGTCTATGTCCATAATATATTTTTGTCTTTACTCTATATGAAGACAAAACAGCATAATCATCAGTCTCTGGCTGTTTGGGTAGAACCGAAACCCTTGCCTCTTTTTTTTCCCCAGCTCTATTGAGATATAATTGACAAAATATTGTGTAAGTTTAAGGTGTACAATGTGTTGATTTGATACACATATATTGCACTGTGATTACCACTGTAGTGTTAGCTAATATCTTCATCGTGTCACATGGTTATCATTTCTTTTTCTGGGGTGAGAACATTTAAGATTTACTCTCTTAGCAACTTTCAAGTAAATAGTATGGTATTGTTAAGTATAATCATAATGCTGTTCCTTTTATGCTCAGAACTTATCCATCTTCTAACTGGAAGTTTGTACTCTGACAAACGTCCTTCCATCTCTCCCACCCCCCCCAGCCCCTGGTAACCACCATTGTATTCTCTATGAGTTCAAGTATTTTAGATTTCACATATGGGTGAGTTCATACAGTATATGTCTTTCTCTGTTTGACTTATTTCACTTAGCTTAATATCCTCGAGGTCCACTGCCTCATATCTGTCAGAATGGTTATTATCAAAAAAACAAGAAATAAAAAGTGTTGGCAAGGATGTGGAGAAAAGGGAACTCCTATGTACTGTTGGTGGGAATGTAAATTGCATTAGCCACTATGGAAAAAAGTATGGAAGTTCTTCAAAAAATTAAAAAATAGAGCTACCATATGATCCAGCAATCCCACTTCTGGGTATTTATCCAAAGGAAATGAAAACAGGACATCAAAGCGATTATCTGTACTCTCATGTTCACTGCAGCATTTTTTTTCTTTTCTTTTCTTTTATTATTATTATTTTTTACGTTATGTTAGTCACCTTACATTACATCATTAGTTTCTGATGTAGTGTTCCGTGATTCACTGTTTGCGGATAACACCCAGTGCTCCATGCAGTACGTGCCCTCTTTAATACCCATCACCAGGCTAACCCATCCCCCCACCCCCTCCCCTCTAGAACCCTCAGTTTGTTTCCCTGAGCCCATAGTCTCTCTTGGTTTGTCTCCCCCTCTGATTTTCCCCCTTCATTTTTCCCTTCCTTCTCCTAATGTCCTCCATGCTATTCCTTATGTTCTACAAATAAGTGAAACCATATGATAATTGACTTTCTCTGCCTAGATGCCCTACAATAGGTGAATGGATAAAGACAATGTGGTCCATATATACAATGGAATATCACTGCAGCATTATTCACAGTAGCCAAGATACAAAGACAACCTAAATGTCCATCAGTGTATGACTGGATAAAGAAGATGTGAGATATATGTATTTACTGGCATTTAACTCCTATGGTCTCTACTTATCACCATCTTAGTGAAGGTGTCAGCCTGAAACCTTTCACTATGTAGTAAAAGAATGTGCCCAAATTCACACTGCTAATATGTCAGACAGCAACAACTTAAACCAATGTCTGCTTAATCATATAGGCCATGCTCTTAACTATTCTGTGGCAAGGTGACATTTCCCCAGTACCCAACCCTTATAAATGACACATGCAGTTTCGTTTATTAAAGACATGATAAAGATGCAATTTTTTGCATAAAACGCAATTTCTGGACTTGAATCTTTTAGGTTCTCTGCAATTACTTCAAAGAGAACTTGTTACTCTGCCTTCATTTTCTTTTTGTTATTTGGGAATTCATTACTCTGGATAGTGTTAAAAATTGCTCCGGTAATAATAGTTTGGATTTGCTATTCATATTGTGTTCAAGTATTAACTTATCTACACGAAATATCTACTGTTTACAAAAACATATGGATGCCAACGTTTTTTATATTATCACAGAAAATAAACAAAGGTACTTGAGCAATCTCTATTTTATGTTGGGGTTAGCCTTTCAGTGTTCAACAGTACTGTGTGCTTCTTTTAAAATGATTTACTTATCAATATATTATGAAACAGAAGCCTTTACCATTGTCTCTAGTTGCAATATTATTGAATACTCATGTTTACCTTCTGAAGCATTTTCCTTAGAATAGAAATACAAAACATTAGTGCAGGCTTTGTTAAATTTGCCACTTCTCTGATACATGAAAAGTACTTGAGTTGAGGACAGCATTTCAATGGTACTGAAAACCCTGAGGCTCTTCAAGCGAATAAAGACTTTTTGTCATTCTCATCTCTATTAGACTAGCAAATTGAATCAAAACTCTTTGACAGTGCTAAATTTTCAGATTTTTCCCCAAGACTACCTTTGCCTTCTCAGCTAGGGCAACTTGAATGTATGGGTCAAATTTATGTTGTTTTTTTTATATATATATACAAAAGGTATGTATTTGCATTTGTATATATGTAATTGTAAGCATATATGCCTTTACTCTGTAGTATACACAGTATGTGCGTCTTACTGTTATGATGAGAACTAACATATCAGTGAACAGAGGTGAAGGAGAAAACAAAAACATTATGCAGTAACCAAATCAATTAGCCATACATGTCTGAACAAAAAATAAAATTCTGTTTTAGATGGATCTGATACTTGCTTGAGAAATGTTTAATTTTTTTTTTACATTTTATAAATTTGTGTTTGATTTTGAATTTTTTTCCTTCACATATAAAAACCTCCTTCATTGTGCCCCTTCAGTTAAAACATGCCATAATAATAGTCCAGGCTTATCATTTTTCCTCTTCTACTTTCCATTATTGCTAGCAGCACGACAGCTCTCCTATCACCCAGGGTTACAACCTTGAGTCCATCTTTGATTATCTCTCTTTCTACCTTGTGTCTAGGACCTTTCTATGTCCTGCCATTTCTTTCTTTTATAATGTTTGAAAAGCTAGTTTCTTCTTTTTTGGTTTCCACCACCAAGACCCCAATCTACTTTCTTTTATTTTCTTTTATTTCTGCTCCAACTATTGCAATCTTCCACATTCTTGCCTCCATATCTTTCTTCTTCCATCTCAACTACTAGGTTGCTGTAAAGTCCAAGTATCTATTGGCACGTCTAAACCAGAGGAAAGAAAATGGCTTAACTTCAAAATGAATGTATTGAAAAGCAGAAACCACTGTTTGTTAAAGGTACAAACGATTATCAACATTTCAAAAAGTGCATCCCATGGAACTTTTAGTCTTTCAAGATCTTACACACACACACACACACACACCTGTGCTCAAATAATCTTGGGAAATACTGCGTACAATGTCTTCTCTTAAAGACTCAAATTCACACCGGCTTACTCAAAGTTATGGGAAGTCCTGTAGGAACATGAATCTTTTTTAACATTTTTAAGACAATATTTCTTAAATTCTTTTGACATATAATCACTCCTACTCTTTTTAATTTTTTTTTTTTTTTTTTTTTTTTTTTTAGTATAACACGGAGGGCACATTTTGGGAAGTGATTCTATGCTATCACCTTCCTCTATTTACATTTTCCCTTAAAAAGAAGAGAAAAGTCTGGGATTGCCTTAATTTAAAAAATGTAGAGATTCCAGTGAACCATAACCACCATTCCAGAAACCCAAAGAAAGCCTCACCTCCTAGGAACAGCTTTGTCAGTGACTTATTTCCCCTGATGGAAAGATTTATACAGATGATTTATACCAGAAGTGGCTAATTTGGAAACATTTTCACTGCTGTCTTTATGGAAATCTTTCTCAATTGTGCTAAAGCAAGAAGGGATATTTCCCACCTTCAGGCTTCACTGTCAAGCTTTCTTCCATCTTCCTGCAGTCTATATGAAAAAATGAGGCAACAAACAACAAAAAGGGCTTTATATACCAAAAGCTTAATGTCTTGTCATCTTTTTATGTAAATTCCTGTCAGTCTGGGACAGTGTTTACTATGCAGTCTACAGCTCACTGTTTGCCGTGTAAGCTTAATGAATTTGCCACTGATCAATCAGTGTGTCACAAACGCTTGATGGGGCTCACTGTGTGGGAAGTATAGCTCTCAGCCACATTATCTGACAAAAGTGTCTATATAAGCAGTCATCCTGAAGTGCTGATTCTGTTATTTGATTTGGGATTAAACAGTCTGTTGCAAGCCATCTGCTTTCCTATGCACACGTCCTTGAGAGGTTAGATTTCTACTGATGTTGCCCTAAACTCTAACTGGTATTTGAAAGATCAGAATTCACTTAGACATATGCCACTGAAATTGCTGGTCTTGTCCTACAGGACTGTCCAGATTTTGACGTGGGGGCCCGAATCAGGAAAAAGTGTACTTTTCTCACACTGTTGCTGAGTCAGAATCCTGCTGCATTTGGCCATGTGCCCTGAGACCGGAGAGTACTTGCCTGACAAAGTTTTACAACAGTTCACGCTCCTGAGGGTATGAAAGTGTGTGCTGGCTGTTCAAGCCTTATCTCCTGATGACTCCCAAAGAACGCACTTCTCTGGCCTATGCCTGATTACTCTGCAGAAACTCCTGTGGTTTCTGCTATCTCAGCAACTTCTGGAATACCCTACTGAAAACGTGCATATGTAGTAAGTACAAGTCTCTGCCTTCGTATTTGAAATAGAAAATGGTTGTGGTTCAATTCTAGGCAACCCAATCAAATAAAAACCTACTTCATTAATAATCTGACTATTCTTGAAGTAGATTTTGTGTGGGCCTCTATGCATAGAAATAACTTTATTTTTCTTTGGATGTGTATGTGTCATTGTATGCTGAAGTGGATACTTCTGGAAGTTCCCAGATGTGTACCCCACGAATATTGCTTTGGTTTGGGATCTGGACCCCACTTCTTATCTACTCCAATCAAATATAAGAAATAGCCAGAAGGCAAAAGGTAAAGGAGAGGACAATGTGGGCCACAAAATAACTGGTTATACTTATTTATTCATTTATTTTACTGTTTTTATTTCTCTATATTACCACTGTACTGGTTTCCCTCCAGAACCAGTAGAAACTGAAAAAAAAAGGAAATGGAGACTATAGTCTAATGAGACTATATGAATGGACGAAACTATGAACCAATGAATATTTGAGCACAGATTTGATGACTGGTGCTGTGTTAGGTACTGATATAAAAGGGTGACCAATCTGAGTATGATCTGAGATTGGGGCAAATGCCCACAAGTACATAGGGAATTACAGTGTGGAAAATGCTGTGATTAGGAAGGTATAGCATTCTATGGAAACTCACAGGAGAGATCCTTAACTCATTCCTGGAAAATTCTATAACATTTAGATGGCTTTTAAGTAAGGGAATGGGAAAAACCTTGTAAGGGGAGGATGAAATATTTGTAATCACAAAGACCTCAGTTATAGGATTAAGTCTACAAAAGAAGCATTTTGCCAAACAGTCTTTCTATAGCTTTTAAAAAACTGCGGTTGTAAGTATTGTTAGGTTGCTTAATGATTTAGGTAAGAAAAACCATGAGATAAAGTCCCCTTGAATTTTAGGAAAAAAATTGTTTCTGTAGATTTTCAGTCTTCCTGTGTTCCTAAAACAGAATCTATCCAACAGTGTCTATATTCCAAGTTGTATCAGTGGCTAAAAATCTTTAAGGCAAATTTGTTGCCTAATGAAGGCAATCTTTTTAGTTTTAGTGCCTGAATGCCCTTACTTCTTTTAAGTTGAGCCAGTTTTTATCTTGTCTCTTTATATTATTTGTTTAAATATCTACTTGTACATTTATTTGCACCATGAGAACATAAACATTCATGGGAACTATCTCTGAAATAGCAGTAGGATGGATATGAAATTTAGAAATAGGGTTCATTTATTTTTACTGTTAGATTTGAAATTTATTTTTATATCTATTGTTGTCTCTGCTACATAAGCTGAAAAACTGATCTATTCTATATGTGTACTTTATTATGAAGACCCATAATGCTAAGAAACATTTTATTTTTTAAAGAACTATTTAATCAAAATATTTCAAACATTTGAAAACAGTAAATAAAATAATAATCCTCATGTCCATGGGCACCTCATTAAAATTTTAAAGTTGCTCTTGATTTGCTAAATTTGCTTGAGGTGCCTTCTCATTCCAAAAAATAAATAATGAAGATTTGTAGACACAGCTGAAGCCCAACCTTAATTTCTGACCCTTATTCATTCCCACATTCAATCAGTTGTCTTCAGTTGGTATGTATTCAATTCCATACTTTGACAACATATATATGTATTTTTAGACAATATGAAGAATTGTCTTGGGTGTTTGAAAACCATACATACATAATGTCATATGGCCCTAATGCTTTTGGAACTTATTTTTCTTTCATTTATAATGTTGTATTTTGAGATTTTATCCATGTTGATGCATTGATGTGCTTTGGTGCAGTTTTAAAATTTTCAACTATTGTATTCTATTTATTTATCCATTGTTTACTTCCGTACTGATAGGCAATTAGTTTGTTCCAAATTTCAAAGTATTATGGATTAAATAGTGAAAACCCTATTCCATGCTTCCTTAGGAATGCCTTAAAATTTCTCTAGGATGGGTAACAAGGTGGAATTATTTTCCAGGGGATGCACACCTACAAATTACTTTTGTGTTTTCACATTGCTTTCCAAAGTAATTGTACCAATTTAAGCTCCATCAGCACTATATATGTTTTTCTGTTTCTCTACGTCTGCACCAGCCCCTTGGAGTTACCAGAGTTTTAAAAATAAATGCCAATCTGACAGTTGTGCAATGGTATTTCAAAGCGGGTTTAATCTACATTTCTCTGATAACTACGGAAGCTTCTCAACTTTTTCTTGTTGGCCATTTGCGTTACATCTTCAATACATTACCTGTTCATGTACTTCGCTCATTTTCCCATGAGGGTATTTGTCTGTTTCTTTTTTTATTTGTAGGACTTCTATATATTGCCTATGATATATATTGTAATAATGTCTCTCAGTCTGTGGCTTGGTTTTTAATGTGGTAATGGTGTCCTTTTTTCACACACAAGTATTTGGTAGATATTCTAATTGCAAAAGTACATTAAAAGTACAACAAAGTACATGTGGCTTAAAAGGCACAAAATTAAAATCTAAGGTTAAAGAAAGGTGGAAAATATAGTAAAAGAGGTATTAAATACACACTAACCTAAGATGTTGCTGTAGCTATATTAATATCAAACAATGCAATCTTTAAGACAGGAAGTATTACTAAACATAAGAAGAAACATTTGATAATGATGACAGGATCAACACAACATCATGATATAAATTTTTATATGCATGGGCCTAACAAAAGAACCTTAAAACATATAAAACAAAAATATATAGCAATAAAAGGAGAAAAAAGCAAATCCATATTTAGAGTGGGGGAATTTAACACACGGCTGGATCTTTTCAGGGACACTTCTACCTCCCCCTCTAGAGCATGGGTAGAAACATGATTTTTCTTTTTCAGTGAATAGAATTTTCCCCTGGTTCTTTTGTAAATGGTACATCATTTTAGGGATTCTGGATTAGTGCACAAATCTCACCTCCTTTGCCCTCCTCTTTCTTTTGTCCCTCTCTTACCTCCCCGTGAAGTTATTAAATATCAGCCCCTCAGTTTTAATTGGATCTAACGAATCATTCCCTGCTTCCTTCTCCCATCTTCAAAGTAGTTGCAGCAATAACTCCCATTTTCGTGATTCTGGATTTCATTTCTGGCTTCGAGGCTTTCACTTTCATTTTTGTAAGCTCAGCTATCAATTACATTTTATTCTATTTATCTAGCATTTGCATATGTAACAAGTGGATGATGGTTCCTAATGTTGTTCCCCAAATGCTTACAGATTTTCCCTGTTAAGGCACAAAATAAGATTATCTTGGCTGAATACCCCGAGGTTGGGTGGACTCAAGAGACAAGTTCTGAACAGTGAGTTCTGAGCAGATGTGACATATGTTGCTTTATGGACCAAGCACTGAATTGCGAGTGGGTGTTCCACGAGAGTTCTTTATTCTGTCTGGCACATCAGTTAGCTATGTTCAAGATGGCGGCCGCTCCTTCAGCCTGGGTCTCTTATGAAATACGGTGAGCAAAGACTCCCTGCTGACTCGAGAGGGACATGCAGCCAAACTAGGAAATACATCTTTGTTATTATAAGTCACTAAAATTTTGGAATTTTCGTTCATTTGTTATCACAGCATAATTTAGCTTACCCTGTCGGTGGTAGACAGAATAATGGCTCAACCAGTTAAGTCCACACCCTAAACACTGGAATCTGTGAGTTTATTAGGCTAAATGGCAAGTGAGAATTAAGTTGCAGATGGAATTAAGGTACTAATCAGTTGACCTTAAGATAGGGAGATTATCCTGGTTTATGCGGTTAACAATGTCATGGGACTCCTTAAAAATGAAAGAGAGAAGCAGTGAAGGTCAGAGAAAAGTGTAATGACAGAAGCAGGGTTAGAGAGATGCTGTGCCGCTTATTGTGGAGATGCAGGAAGGTGGGCCAAGGGCCGAGAAATTCGGGCAGTCTCTAGAAAGTAGAAAAAGCAAGGAAAAGGTTTTCCTCCTAGGGCCTCCAGGAGGAATGTTGCTCTGGCAATACCTTGATTTTAGCCCAGTGATATCAGTCAGTGTGAGACTTAGTTACACAACTCTAATTTGTGCTGCCTTTAGCTACCGTGTTTATGATCATTTGTTACAGTAGCTATTGAAGACGGATACAATGACCCATAAATATAATTATTTTGTATTGCCCTTAGACACAGGCAAGAGGGGTATTCTTTAGTGGGATCAATATAACATGGACACACACAAAAACTTTGTTCATGAATATAACAAGAGCTCTGTCACTTGAAATTTGGAGTCAGCCCTTGTGCAATGCATCTGTAACCCTAAGTGACTTCACTTTGACCACTAAGTAGGTATGGGATGCTAGAATTTCAAAGAATTTTATTTAAAATATATTTAATAAATTTTTAGTAAATTTTCAAAATATGACTTAAAATTTCAGTTTTATTTATATAATTTAGAAATAAAATTATAAAGTAAATAATAGCTTGACTTCTGCCTTTTATTTTAAATACTTTGTACATTTCAGAAGAAAAATAATGATTTTTGAAAACAAAAATAATATATACTTTATAGTTTTTGACAAAAATGAATTCAAATTCTGTACATTTTAATATTATTGCATTTTATTTTTAATTCTTTAAACCATTATTGTAGCTAGAACACAAATGATGTGAGTATCTTATTTATAACCATGTAATTGGTAATTTTGCAGAAATGAAGGCAAGTACATTTTATGGTGTCAACATACAAAAATTTATGAGTTGTATATGTAATCATTTTATTACTCATGCAAACATTGTTGCTCCATTAGAAAATCCAGAGAAATTTAATAATACTTTAATTATGTCATCTTTTATATTTTATTCACTTTCAATATGCAATATCACTGTTTTATATATTTTTAAATATACTTGTCGTTTTGGTGGTACATTTGTCAAGGCAGGAGGAAAGAATGTATTGTAACTAACAGTTTTGTTCACTCAATGTATAACTTTTAAAAAATTTGGATATATGGTTTATGGAACTACATTTTTACTCCTGTCCCAGGCTCACAAATATTAGAGATGATCCTGACATGGTGCCACTTTTAGAGGTAATGTATAAATAGATGAAAAATTAGGATATATTTGCACATTATTTTTAACAGCTATTGAGATACAATGCACATACCATGCAATCCACCAACTTAAAGTGTACAATTCAGTTTTTAGTATATTTAGAATATTTAGTATATCAGTATATTCTCAGGATTGTGTAGTCACCCCCACAATCCAATTTTAGAATATTTTTGTCTCCTCAAAAGATACCTGTATACATTAATAGTCACTCTTCATCCCCTCCTCCCATCAAAACTAGGCAGACACTAATACTTTTTCTGCTTATGTGAACATTTCATATAAATGGAATCATGCCTTATGTGACCTTTTGTAATAGGCTTCTTTCTCTCAATATAATATTTTGAAGATTTATCCATGTTGTAGCATGTATTCAAATTTCATTCCTTTTTATTGTGAAGTGATACTTCTTTGTATGGATATAGCATATCTTATTTATTCATTAGTTGGAGATATTTGGGTCATCCCCAATTTTGGTTATTGTAAACATTATGAACACTTATGCATATGATCCCATGTGGACATCTGTTTTGATTTTGGTGGGGAGTATATACCTAGGAGTGCAATTGCTGGGTCATATGGTAGCTAATGTTTAACATTTTGAGGAACTGCCAAACTGTTTTCCAAAGTGACTTTATCATTTTATATTTTCTATCAGCAGTATATGAGGTTTCCAATTTCTCCTTATCTTTGCCAACTCTTGCTATGGTTCATCTTCTTTATTATAGTGACCCTAGTAGGTGTGAAATGGTATCTCATTGTGGTTTTGATTTGCATTTCCTTGTTGGCTAGAGATGTTGAATAGCTTTTCTTGTGCCTATTGGTCATTTTTATGTCATCTTTGGATAAATGTCTGTCCAGAGCTTTTGACCATTTAAAAAATTGGGTTGTCCTTTTATTTTTGAGTAGTAAGAATTCTCAATTTATTTTATATACAAGTCCCTTATCAAATATATGATCTTCAGGTGTCTTCTGCCATTTTGTGGTTTGTCTAGTTATTTTCCTGATACTTCTTTCTGAAGCAAAAATATGTTTAATTTTGATGAAATCAATTTATCTATTTTTTTCTTTAGTTGCTTATATTTTTGGTTCATATTTAAGAAATCATTGCTTACCCCATGGTCATCAGTATTGAATCCTATGTCTTCTAAAAGTTTTATAGCTCTGGCTCTTATATGTATGTCTATGATACATTTGGAGTTAACTTTTATGTATAGTGTGTGATAGGTGTCCAGATTTATTCTTTTTTTTGTCCAACTCTCTTCTTTTAAAAGCTGATATCTAAAAAAAAAAAAAAGTGGACATCTAGTTGTTGCAGCACCATTTATTGGCAAGACTGTTTTTTCCCCTTTGAGTTGTCTTACCATCTTTGTTGCAAATCAATTGACCACAAATGACGGTGTTTATTTCTGGATTCTTAGTTCTAGCCCGTCGATGTGTGTGTCTATCCTTATGCCAGCACTGCACAGTCTTGATTGCTGTAGCTTCCCAGTAAGTTTTAAAATCAAGAAGTGTAAGTGCCCCAACTTTGTTATTCTTGTCAACATTATTTTGGCTGTTCTTTGTTCTTCGCATTTCCATATGAATTTTAAAATTATCTTTTCAAACTCTGTAAAAAAATTCACCTAGGAGTTTGTTAGGATTGTGTTAAATCTATTGATCAATTTGGGGAACATGACTATTTTAACAATATTAAGTCTTCTAATCCATGATAAGAGAGTGTCTCTCTACTTATGTGGACCTTTAATTTCTTTCAAAATATTTTATAATTTTCAGTATATAAGTCTTGCAATTCTATTGTTCAGTATATTATGGTGTTATGCTTTTTGATACTATTGTGAATTACATATTTAATTTCATATTTGTATTGCTCAATTTGTTAATATTTAGAAGTTGTATTGATTTTTTGTTTTGATATTACATCCTGAAACTTTGCTTCATAACTTTATTAGCTTTAATTGTTTTATAGTGGATATCTTAGAATTGTCTAAATATGAGATCATGTCATCTGATGCTACTTTCTTTAAGAGTCTCTTATGGTTTGTTTCTTTTTCTCTCTCTCTCTTTCTTCCCCTTCCTATATGTTCGTTTGTTTTGTTTCTTAAATTCCATGAAGTCATATGGTATCTGTCTTTCTCTGACTAACCTTTATTTTTAAAAATAGCTTTGCTGAATATAAGAATCTTGTTTGACAATTATTAACTTTACCCACTTCAAATATATCATTACTTTATGGCTTCATTGTTTCTGATTAAAAGTTATCTCTTAACCTTATTGAGGTATCCTGGTATTTAATGAGTTCTTTTTCTCCTGCTGCTTTCAAGGTCTTCCCACCTTTTTCATCCAACAGTTTGGCAACAGTGTGTCGGGGTGAGTATCTCTAAATGTTTATTCTGCTCAGATTTGTTGAGCTTATTGAATGTGTAGATATATACTTCATTACATTTGGGGAAGTTTTCAGCCATCATTTCTTTTCTTTTTTGATGTAGTGTTCCATGATTCATTGTTTGCATATAACACCCAGTGCTCCGTGCAGTACGTGGCCTCTTTAATACCCATCACTGGGCTAACCCATCCCCCCACCCCCTCCCCTCTAGAACCCTCAGTTTGTTTCTCAGAGTCCGTAGTCTTTCACGGTTTGTCTCCCCCTCCTATTCCGCCCCCCTTCATGTTTCCCTTTCTTCTCCTAATGTCCTCCATGCTATTCCTTATGTGCCACAAATAAGTGAAACCATATGATAACTGACTTTCTCTGCTTGACTTATTTCACTTAGCATACTCTCCTCCAGTCCCATCCATGTTGTTGTAAAAGTTGGGTATTCAGCCATCATTTCTTTAAATACTTTTTTTCTGTTCATTTTTCTCCTTTCTTTCTGGTTTCCCATTACATGTTTGTTTATGCAATTACGGTGTCCCACATTTTCTGAGATCCTGTTTATTTTTAGTCATTATTCTTCTCTCTCTTCTTCAGATTGTACCATTTCTATTAATCTATCCTCGAGTTTTCAAATTCATTCTCTGGCCAGCTCATGTTTTCTGGTAAGTCCTGTAGTAAATTTTTAATTTTGCTTATTATACTTTCAACTTTAGAATTTCCAATCAGAGCTTTTTATTTTAACGTCTACCTCTTTATTGATATGCTCTATTTGCTGAGACCTTGTATTTCTCTTCTTTTAGGCTGGTTTTTCTTAAGTCCTTTGAACATATTTATAATGGCTGCTTTGAAGCTTTTGTCTAACATGTCTGTTACCTGTGTCCCTTGCATTGCTCCGTGTATGTATCACACTTTCTTGTCTGTATGCATGTCTCACAGTTTTTTGTTGTCATTTATGAAACTGGTTGTGTCTGATAATATATTGTAGAAACTCTGGATATTGATCTCCTACCCAGAGGTTGTTATTATTATTTGCTTGGCCATTCGTTCGTTTGTTTAGTGGCTTGGCTGATCTAATTTTACAGTGTATTTTCTCTGCCATGTACAGTCTCTGATGGCTCCACTCATATTTTTCTCCTTGTTTTTATTTTTCTATAGTGTGTAGTGTCTGAAATTCCTGCTCATATTTCCCACCCCTCTTACTGGCTACCTAAGGGGGTCTTCCCTGGGTTGCAATAGCCACTTATTGATCAAAGATTGTGCTTAATTCCAGGTAGCGAATTAGATTTTTACTGCTTGCTCTTAATGTGTATGTGGCTTAAAGGCTGCTATCACCACAGTTCAAGAAGTTTAGGTTCTTATGTCCCATGTTCATCTTGCAGCTAATAGCATGGAGTTTCTCTCTCTTATTTCTTCTTCTTTTTTTTTTTTAAAGATTTTATTTATTAGAGAGCGAGCGAGAGAGAAACAGCATGAGAGGGGAGAGGGTCAGAGGGAGAAGCAGGCTCCCTGCTGAGCCGGGAGCCCGATGTGGGACTCGATCCCAGGACTCCGGGATCATGACCTGAGCCGAAGGCAGTCGCTTAACCAACTGAGCCACCCAGGCACCCTCTTATTTCTTCTGACAGTGTATATAGCCTTGGGTATGTACACAGTCTTCCAGAATGCTAGGGATGAGTGTGATTTTATTTTTAATACCAATTTACCAGGAATCATTCTGGGTCAAAGTAGCTTATTGTTTAGTCAGTGTTGGTCAAAGGTTGTTCTTAAGCCCCTGTGTGCTGGTGAGCCTTCTGATGTGTGTGTGTGTGTGTGTGTATGTGTGTGTGTACACACGCCCGCACAGCTTGGGAATGCTTTCAGATCTGCCCCACATCCTTCTCCGATTGCTTATGAGTGCGTGCACCCTAGTGCATGGGTACAGCCTTCCCAGCCTCTCACAGCTGATTGTGATCTCAGGAAAATTCTTGGATTTCTCTTTTTCTAGTTCTTACTATTAAACGTCTGGCTGCTCCATCTTTTAGCTTGTATCATGGAGCTACCACTCTGCTCTTAATTGCTCTCCAGAAAGATTTCCATTGTTTTCAATAATGCCTTTAGCCATAGACTTCTCTACTGCATTTTGTATAAAGTTAGTGTCTTTTGGTAGAACTGCAGAACTCTTTCTTTTATTTTTTATTTATTTATTTATTTATTTATTTATTTATTTATTTATTTATTTATTTATTTATTTTAAAGATTTTATTTATTTATTTGACAGAGAGAGACAGTGGGAGCAGGAACACAAGCAGCAGGAGTGGGAGAGGGAGAAGCAGGCTTCCCGCTGAGCAGGGAGCCTGATGTGGGCCTCGATCCCAGGACCCTGGGATCATGACCTGAGCCGAAGGCAGACGCTTAATGACTGAGCCACCCAGGTGCCCCAGAGCTCTTTCTTCTTATGGCCTGCCTGAACCTTAAGCAAAAACCCTGTACTACTGCATCAGAACTGGGTATAAGGACCATTTTTTTTTTTTCCTTGAGTGACATCCCAGCTCTAAGTGGGCCCAACAGCTGAAACTTTCCCTCAGGGCTCACTCAGAGCTGGGATGTCACTCAAAGGAAAAAAAAAATGAGTCCTTATACCCAGTTCTGATGCAGTGGTACAGGGTTTTTGCTTAAGGTTCAGGCAGGCCATAAGAAGAAAGAACTTCTGCTATAAGAGTGAACTGAGGAGAGCTGATACAGGTTCCCCTATTTTCAGATTATTGCACGTGGGATAAAGCTTCTGCCCTATGAGTGAAGGCTGGATGGAGGAAGGGAGCCTGGTTCTCTCAGTTATATCCACCTGAAATAGAGCTTGTGCAACCCAGAGCTGAAGAATAAGAGAAACATAGACAGCCATTCCTTCTGGGGTAAAACTATAACCATAGCCTAGGAGCTTGGGGGAAAGCAAGCTCCCATCTTCTTGGTCAAATCTGCCCAGAATAGAATGTCAAGGAAGTTTCCATACGCAGTATTGTGGGTGGGGGTAAGGAAATGAGTCATAGCTCAGATGTTACAGACTCTGGATGTTCTTACTGAGATTTAATAGATTTTCCTAAATGAATGTTTCTCCATCACTATATGTTCTGAGGACTTTTCAGAGACTAAATGTTTGTTTATATGTTTTTTACCAGTTAAATTATTGCTTTGCTGGGGAAAGTATGTGCCAAGCTCCTTACTCTGCCCTTCTGGAATACTCCTGTGCATTGATTTTTTTTTTTTTTTTTTTACCTAGCACAATGCAACTTTTAAAATATGCCTTTGTTTTATTCAATGATTGTTTAATCAGTAATCTCCTTTGCCCACTTAGAATATTTAGTTTAATTTGGTTTGTATATAATATATTATGAGCACATTGTTATATCCAGTGAGTTGTTTCTCCAAGCATTTTTGAATTGGTTTTGCTTTTAAATTAACTTTATTCCTATTTATCTATCTAGCTAATAAGATAAATTATTAAAATTATAATTTGTTGTGTTTTGACAGAAGTATGCATAAACAAAATCAAGGTATGTAACATTTCCACCACTTTAAAATGCTCCCCTGTGTTCTTTTCCAGTCTAAACCACCTCCCACTAGGTCCCCATTTACCACCTATCTGTTTGCTATCAATATACATTAGATTTGTTTTTTCAAGAATTTTATATAAATGAAATAATGTACTTTTTGACGTTTTTTTCTTTTAGGACTTGAAAATGCCATTTTATTATCTTTTCATTTTCATTGTTTCAGGAAATAATTCAATTATAATTATTTAATGTCTTGTATAGAATGTGTCCTTTTCCTCCAGATGCTTTTATGATTTTCTCTTTATACCTGGTTATCAGCAATTTATTATGATGTGTTTTGTTGTTGTTGTTGTAGTTTTCTTTGTGTTTATCTTTCTTTGGATTAATTAAGCCTCTTCAATCTGTAGGTTTATTGTTCTCATCAAATTTGAAACATTTTATCTTATTACTTCAAGTATTTTTCTACCACCCTCTTTCTGGAATTCTAATTGTACATACGATAGTACATTTGGTTTGGTTTCATTAACTTGCTATGACTCTATTTATATTTTTTGGACTTTTGCATTTTCTTCCTGTGTCTCAGTCAGCTGATTTCTATCACTGTGACTTCCAGTTTCTGGGTCTATTATTTTGTAGGGTTTAATCTGTTTATTTCATGCAGTAAATTTTCATTTCATATATTTTAAGTTCTAGAAGTTCCATTTGCTTCCATATCTCCACTTATGTTCATCATTTCCTTTAAAGTTACATAACATTGTTATGAATCTGTTTCTTTAATTACTTCCTACCCCATTTTGGGTGAATATTTTACTGCTTCTTTGTATATCTAGTAATTTTTAATTAGATGTTGAGCATTAGGAATTACCTTGTTGAGATACTTTAATGTGTATTTACTTTGGTTTTGGCAGTTAGTTATACTACTTCAGATTAGCTTGATTCTGTTGAATCTTTTTTTAAAGTTTCTTTGGAAGTCTGGAATAGTCTTTCTAGGGCCATTCTAGTCCTACAACTATGGTGTTACTCTTCTGAGGTCTATAGTGAATGTCCTGAGTGTTTAACAAGGTCTCTCCACTTTTGCTGGTTGAAAGTTTTCCAGTCTTGTGTGCAATCTCTGGGATTATTCAGCTTGTAACTCCCAATTTCCTTAGTAGATCTTCTTTGTGAGTCCTCTTGGATTCTTACCTTATGCATGAGCATCTTAGTATTCAGCCAAGTCTTATGAGGAAACCCATACAGATTTCTGGAGCTCTTCCTCTGAATAACTCCCTCTTCTCCAGTACTCTTGCCCTAAAAATTGCAGATTCTTCTGGCTTCCCAAGTACAGTCTGTCTTCTCAACTTAATGAGATTGCTGTATTCTGCTTGGGTTTTCCCTCCCTGCACCATGTCTAAAGCATAATGTTTGAACAATTATAGAGGTGCTCTCATTTGTTTCCCTTTTTTCTGGGATCATAGTCTTTAATTTCCTCTTATCCAATGTTTAAAAATAGCTGGTTCATGTATTTTCTTCAGTGGGAGGACAAATTTTTATTTTTGAGTTAGGTACCTTATAATCTAGAAAGCAGTATATCTTCAGCAAGATTAGTGAGTAATTATAGGATGTGACTATAAAGTAGTATTAAAGATGATATCTCTGACATTTCATTGGTATCACCAGGTTTTATATGAATAAGACATCTGGAAGATCATGAATCAAAAAGTCTCATAGAATCTAGAAAATTCTTTAAAAATAATTGTTTTGTGACCACCTGATAAACACCGACTATGTTCAAAACATTATACATTTTACAAATTTTATTTCATTTAAAAGTTTTAGTACTCTTTCAAAAAAGAGGTTATTAAAAATTTTAGAGGTAAAGAGTTTTGGGCCCAGAAATAAAGTAATATAACTACAAGGAAACAAAACTATTTAAAATGAGGATTAATTAGGAGTCCATGCAGGTCCGTGGTCTTTCTGATCCAACATCCGTAATATTTTATCCCTCTCTCATCCCACATTTAAAGTACATCTATTCTTGATTAGACCATGTTTGATTGATGGATAATATCACATACATATGCCAGTTATAAATGGAACTTAGAGTAATAATGAGAAAAAAATAGTCATAATACTGTGAATAAACAACTAGAAGAGGCTAATCCTGTGATAATGTTAGAGGGATAGTGGATGTACTAAGGAAGCTGCTTCTGATGCCTTTTGGCAAACTTTGAGCTAGTGAATTATACATGCTCTTCACCAATTAAACAGTTAATTACCTTAAGAGAATCTTGAAATAAAAACCCTGGGCTGAAAACGACAAGGTATACTCAGTATTATAATGACAGGCCCAAAGTAGAAGACAGATTTACTTTCATTTAAAGATCTGACTAATTTATCAGTCCTAACTCGTACAATAATAATAATAAAAACAACCTTTTAGATCTTAGGGATAGTGGAAATATATTCTGCTCCCCTAATTTTACAGGGGAGACCTCTGATTCCCAGCAGTTAATGACTTGTATAAGGCTGAACAGCTGTCTTGGCTTAGCTGAGACTAGAACCAGGACTTAGAGCTCACATCAATGGTAAACAACTTATGAATTGAGACATTCAAGAAAACAAACACAGAAGATAGATAATTGATTATATCTCAGATAAAACCATCAGGAAAGCAAAATAAAACTGCTGCTTTGCCATCAGAGTTCTCTTTTAGCTTTAAGAATAAATGAAATTCATGTATGTTAACTAAAGAGTGACTGGTTTACATCATGTATCATTCAATTTCTGAGGAAAATAATGTCCCAGAATATTATATCGATATTGTTTAAGATTCATTCATGGATGGATTGCTTTGGGAAGTGAGATTTCATTTAGCTTTGAAAACTGAAACTGATTTAAAGTTGGCATTCCTAAAGAGAAGAAAACAAGAGGATGCATTTTTAATGATGGCTCTTCTGAGAAGAGGTAATGTAGCCTCTCTTTTGCTTGTAGGCCTACTACTAAAATTCAACACAAGAGTCGGAGGGTTAGGTAGGGAAGTTTTTGGATAACAGATACATATTTTAAGTATGATGATGCTAAATGTGGGTTTTGTTTTTTCTTTGAAGACCTCTTCCTTTCTTTCTGACACTTGCTTACAAGAAACTAGAGGCTCATTTTGTATTTTCATTGCCACAGTCTTATAATCAGCCATTTCTCTAAGGAACCCTGGTTACCTTTTATTGGAAAATAGGATGTAGAAACCAAGATCTGGGTTCTCATGGCTACTGGGTGTTATTACTTTCAGGCCCTGTCAAGATACAGAGTTAGGAACAATATGCTAACTTATGTGTACACAAATACCTATATGCTTTTTTGTGTCTAGCTATCTCTATATATTCAAAAATGAATATATGTTTATGTTGATATCACTGACTCTATCCTAGAACTTCAGGTTTCAAGCTAACCTTATCTCTGGTTTATTTATAATGTCTTTCTTGGACAGTGAGAAACCTGGCTCAGTGACATTATATACAATTTATTTACATATTTGCTCAACCCTACTACATATGTAAATTAATTTTAGAATTGCTAACCATACTTCTGTGAAGTTCAGATTTACTAATTAGAGTATAGTGTTCATGTAAAGTTCTTTTTTGTCTTCATACTTACCATTTCTCTTCAAACACCACTTTCTGAAAGCAACTTAAGTCATGTCCCTTTTTCTCCACCTTCTTCACTGGGGTTATTTCATAAATTATAATACAGTTAGTTTCATTTGGTGTAGGGATCCACTCAAAATCCTGGTTTATTTTATTTAAACTTGTATATAGTAAAGATCACAGTTCTGTGGGTTTTGACAAATGCATAGTCATGTGTTCTCCTTTAGACCATGGCACTAAAAATGATAAAATAAGATCCTTTTGTATTCAACACCTCTTTGACCCTTACCTCTGGCAACAGCTAATCTTTTTCCATCTTTATAATTTTATCTTTTTTTAATAATGTTGTATGAGTGGAGTTATACAGCATGCAACCCTGTGGGCTTGGCTTCATTTAGAATAATACATTGAAGATTCATCTATGTTGTTGTAGGACTTGGTAGCTTGTTTCTTTTTTTCTTCCCCCAATTATTGCTGAATATCAACATACCACGGTTTATTTACCCAGTCACATAGTGAAGCATATTTTTTTTTATGTCCAATGACTTAGTACATTCATGCTGCTGTAACAAAGTACCACAGACTAGGTGGTTTATGAACAATAGGATTTATTTGTTACAGCTCTGGAGGCTGGAAGTCTGTAATCAGGAAACCAGCATGGTTAGGTAACGGCTCTCTTCCAGGTCACAAACTTCTTGTTATACATTCAGATGGTGGAAGGGATGAGGGGTCTTTCTAGGGTCTCTTTTATAAGGGCACTAATTTTATTCATGAAGGCTCCACTGTCATAACCTGATCATTTGCAAAGGCCCCACTTCTTTTTTTTTAATCATTTATTTATTTGAGAGAGAGACAGAGATAGAGAGCGAGCGCACAAGCAGGGGGAGGGGTAGAGGGAGAGAGAAGCAGACTCCCTGCTGAGCAGGGAGCCTGATGCGAGACTTGATCCCAGGACCCTGAGATCATGACCTGAGCTGAAGGCAGATGCTTAACTGACAGAGCCACCAGGCGCCCAAGTGCCCACTCCTAATAGCATCACAATGGGCATTAGGATTTCAAAATATGAATTTTGAGGGAGACATAAACTTTCATACCATAGCATCAAGTTTTTGTTGATTATGAATAAGTTACTATAAACACTCACATACAGATTTTTGTTTGAACCTAGGTTTCCATTCACTTGGATAATTATCTATAAGCATAGACAGTATAGAGCTGGGCCATACGGTAAATCCTGGATATCATGGTTAACTTTATAAAAAATTGCCACACTATCATCCAATGTGGCCATACCATGTTACATTCCCATCAATAATGAGTGAAAATTCCTGTTTTTTTGCATCCTTGCAAAGATTTGGTATTGTTTGTTTCTGTTTGTTTGCAATTCTAGTGGGTATTTCACTATAGTTTTAGTTTGCATTTTTTAAATGACAAATTATACTGAACATTTTTCTTCTGCCATGTAGCTTTGGCAATACATCTGTTCAAATCTTTTTTTTTGGTGAGGTAAAAGCTTTATGGAAATGTAATTCATATACCATAAAATTCACCCATTTAAGATGCACAATTCAATTTTTTTTCTTTTGGTATATCCCCAGAATTACAAAACTAACTACACAATCAATTTTAGAACAGTGTCATCATGCCAGAAATCCCATACCCTCTAGCACTCACCCTTCCCCACCATTTCTACTAAACTTCCAGACCTGGAAAACCTCTAACTTACTTTTTGTCTCTATATTTTTGCCTAATTCTGGATATTTCATATAAATGAAATCATATAATATGTGGTTTTTGTGATTGGTTTCTTTCACTTAATATAAATCTTTTAAGGTTCATTTATGCTGTAACACATTATCAGTAATGCATTCTTTTTATTGTCAAATAACATTCCATTATATTGATTTACATTTTCCAGATGGCAAATGATGTTTTAAGCATCCTTTCATGTGCCCTCTTGGCCAATGACAGATCTTCTTTGGATAAATGTCTATCTAGGTCCTTTGTACATTTTTAACTTTGGGCTATTTGTCTTTTTATTATTGAATTGTAAATGTTCTTGATTGATTTTTTATATAAATCCCTTATTAGATATATGATTTGTAAATATTTTCTCCTATTCTGTGGGCTGCCTTTTCACTTTCTTCATGGTGTCCATTAAAGCAAAAAAGTTTTAAATTTTGATGAATTTCAATTTGTCTTTTTTACTTTGGTTGTTTGTTTTCTTGTGGTATCATATTAAGAAGCCATTGCCTACTCCAAGGTCGTGATAATTTAAACCTTGTTTAATTGGGCACTAGGGGTGGCCCAAGGGAATGGCTAGGGGCTCGGGGGATGAGGGCCCGAGGCACAGGACCTAGGGAGGGCACGCCTGCCCAGATGGGGTGCCGTCCTGCCCGCGCCCCCCCACCCGCCTACCCTACCCCAACCCCGCCACGGTCCTTGCCGCCCTCCCCCTTTCCCTCCCTCCGAACCCGCCCCCTCCGCCCACCCAGCCCGCCCTTCTGGAGCTACTACATATTTTATAATTTTTTCATTTATGTCTATGATCGATTTGAAGTGTTTTTTTATTTCAAGTTTTTATTTAAATTCTAGTTAGTTAACATATATGGTAAAATTGGTTTCAGGTAGAGAATTTAGTGAGTCACATATAACACCCAGTGCTCATCCCAACAAGTGACCTTCTTAATCCCCATCACCCATTTAGCCCATCCCGTGCCCCACTCCCTCCATCAACCCTCAGTTTGTTCTCTATAGTTAAGAGTCTTTCTTACGGTTTGCTTCCCTCTCTATGTATTTTCTCTGTTCTTTGTTCATCTGTTTTGTTTTTTAAATTCCACATGAGTGAAATCATCCGGTATTTGTCTTTTCTCTATTTCGCTTAGCATGATACACCCTAGATCATCCATGTCATTGCAAATAGCAAGATTTCATTCTTTTTGATGGCTGAGTAATATTTCCTTATATGTATATTTCATCATATACCACATCTTCTTCATTCATCTGTCAACGATGGACACTTGGGCTCTTTCCATAACTTGGCTATTGCTGATAATACTGCTATAAATATTGGGATGTATGTATCCCTTTGAATCAGTGTTTTTGTATCCTTTGGGTAAATATCTAGTAGTGCATTTGCTGGGTGAAGTTATTTTTCTATATAATGTGAAGTAGGGGTCCATTGTCATTCTTTTGCAATGGGTCATAGTAGTTTAGTGCTATTTCTCTCACAATATGAAGCCTCCAATGTCACTCCTTAGGCATGTGCATATTCACCTGGGATGACAGTGACTTTAGCAGGACTCTCTCAACTGTTTCTTTCCCTAATCACTCAGTTGAACTGTTGCCTTTGTTAATATTTTACCCAGCTATTAGCCTTCATTAATTGCAGGTGATTTCTCTATTGTTTTCAGCTACAACCTGGGATATCCGTTGCTCCATAATTTGATCCAAATATTTTCAGGATTAGTCTTTGAAGCCAGTCTGAGGTCTGTTCTGACTTCAGGAGGACTTTGCTTAGCTGTCTCTTTCTTTACTTCTTTCTGTAAGTTAATGGGCCTGTGGTTTAGCTTGTGCTCTCAAGAAGCTATAGCCTCCTCTTAATTGCTTACCACCAAAATATTCATTGCTTTTTAAAGGTTTGAATTTTCCCACACTTTATTTTAAATAAGGTCAGTTCCTTAGAGGAGAGCTTTGGAGCTTTGTTTTTATGGCCTCCTTCTCCCCCAGGGCAAAATCTCAGAACCACCACTCTGGGTGGCAAGGACGGAGGCAGGCTTCTCTTGGTGTGACACCCCTATTTTGTGACCAACTTTCTAGGCTGAGGCAGTAGCCTCTGGTTCTCTTGGTTTATCTCTCTCCGTGTGTGGATTCTTCATCCTATGAGTGAGCTGGGATGATGGTGTTCGGGTCCCTAGTATTCTGGCCTCTCATGCCTGAGGTAAGCTCTCACTCTACAAGCGTAACCTGGATGGAAGAAGGGAACTCCTCACCTCTTGGCTGCACCCATCCTGAGTTCAGCCTCTGCAACATGTAGCTGGGGTGGATAAGAAATGCCTGTGGCCTGTACCTCCTCAGGTGACATTTTGGTTCTTGACTGGGACCTGGGGGAGGGGACCCCCGCATCCATAGATGAACATTTCCAAAGTGGAAGAAGTGAAACATGGTTCAAATACCACAGACTCTGTTCTTAACCAAGTTTGAGTAGATTTGCTTGCGTAAACATTTATTCATTTGCTGTATGCCCCTAGAACAATTTCCAGAGACATTACATGATTGTTTCTTTAAATAATTTTCACAAAGTATGCTTGTTTCAGAGTCCACAGAGCTTCTCACACTATATGAGTATGTGTTTCTGTTCAGATTTTTTGCCCAGCATTTTAATTGGGTGTTTAATTATTATTGAGCTCCAGGAATTCTTTGTATGTTATGGATATAAATCTTTTATTATATGTTATTTAAAAATATTTTTTCCCATCTAGGGCTTGTCTTTTTATTCTTTTAATAGAGTATGGGTTTCTAATATGATAATGTCTAATATATCAATTATTTTCATGGGTCATGATTATTTTTTAATCTGAAAATTCATAACACAGTCCAAGATCATGTAGATTCTCTCCAATGTGTTCTTTTAGAAATTTCGTAGTTTTATACTGAGTGGAATTTTGAATGAGTTGTGAGGATGCATCAGTTTATTATATTTTATTTTTGGAGACTTAATTGTTTCAGCACCATCTGTTGAAGAGACAAAACTTTTGCTCTCCATTGTACTACCTTTGTACTTTTTCAAATATCAGTTAAATGTCAGTGTGGGTCTGTTTATGTCTGAACTGTCTGTTCCACTGATGTATTTTTCTATCCTTTTTAGATATTATGCCATTTTTAATAAATCTTTAAAGTGGGTACAGATCCTGCACATATTTGACTAGTGCTTAATTTTTTGGTGTCATTATATATGGTATTGTTTTATTTCAAATTATAAATGTTCATTGTTGATATATAGGAATATGATTAACTTTTGTGTACTTGTACACTGAGACCTTGCTAACTAAGACCTAACCGGTTTGCAAAACACAGTTATACTTCTAGGAACTTTTTTCTGATAGATTTTATTTGAATTTCCCATGAAATTTCTAGATTGTGTGATTGGTGACATCGGTAGATACGAAATAAAGGAAAAAAAGTTTTGCTTTTAAATCACAAGAGTAAAAATTTAGGGGCTTATTGAGTGTGAGGTGCTCTTTGGGAAGTTTATGTAGACATTTTCAATGCACATTGAAGATACTGGCCTAGAACTCATTAAAGACATCTGATTTGGAGACACCAGTTTGGGGATTTATCAGCACGGAGTTGCTAACTAAAGACTTGAACATGAAAGAGATCAATATAGAGTGTGTAAAATAATAAAAGAATGATTTCTGAAAAGAGGTAATAATATGCTCTCATTTTATCCTTTATAACTTCTGTCAGCAATCATTTGCATAACTGTTTAAAGTCTGAAGACAAACAGTGGAACAGAATTACTCTCCATTGTCTTTAGTATCTGTTTCTGCTCATAAGGAGTACAGAGAAGAGCATAGCCGGTCTGAGACTTCTAGCCTAAGAAAAGCCTGCTTGCAAGATTAATGTAACTGGTCTCTGGAAACTTGGATTTGGAGGGTTTCCACCATCTCCTGATAAGAATGGTTCAATGTACCTTAACTGTTCGTACAAGCAATGTACTTTATACTGAATACTTGCTCTAATTCTGGGAATCTGGAATTTTGGTACCTTGCTAGGCAGAGGTTGCCTACATGACTAACTGCCACACAAATCCTGTGCACTGAGCCTCTAATGGGCTTACCTGGTAGATGACATTTCATGCATGTTATCACAGCTTGCATTAAGGAGTAATTAAGTGCATCCCATGCGACTCCAGTGGGACAGGACTTTTAGAAGCTTGCTCCTGGTTTCCTGTGGACTTTTTCTCATATGGTCTTCCCATTGCGTTTCTCATTTTGCTTCTCATCTTTTGATGTAATAAATCATAACCATGAGTATGACTATATGATAAGTGCTGTGAGTCTTCCTAGTAAATTATGGACCTTGTGGGGGAGGAGGTTTGAGGACCCCTGATAAAGAAACTTGTATCAATTAATTACCATGATTTTGTATATGCTATATATTATTGAATGGCTTTTAGAATTTTCTCCTTATGTTTGAGTTCTTCAGTTTTGTTACAATGTTCCTGCATATGATTTTTTCTTATTGATCTTACCACTTGATGTACCTTTTCAATTGGAAAGTTTGTGGTTTTCTTCATTGCTAGTTATTTCTCTGCCAATATTTCTTTAAAGTTTGCCTCTCTGCTATGCCATTTAGATGGATTCTGGAGCTTCTATGCTATTTCCATATTTCCTATTTCCTGTCTCATATTCCTGGGTCTCTTTACCTCTGTGAGCTGAATTCTGAAAGATAGCTTCAGTTCTTTCTCCTGATTTGCTAATTCTTTATTTAACTGTGTCTTAATCACTAATAGAGCATATTCATTGATTTTTTTTTTATATCACTAGCTATGTTTTTACTTACTAGAACTCTTGCTTGTTTTTTTTTTTTTCTATATCCTTACTTTTTTTGTACAATTTTCTGTTCCTGGTACATGAGGGTTATTTCTCACTCTATCTATTTGAGGATTACTATAATTATTTTAAAGTTCAGATGCATCTATTAAACCATCTCTTCAGGTAAAGATTCTCCTCTTTGGAAATGGCATTCCTCATATGTTCTGTAATTGCTTTCTGTGAGTTTATCTTCTTTGTGAATCTCTGAAAATGGGAGGTTTTTCATCCTGTGAAAGGCCTTAGAGGCCTTTCTGAATAGTGTTTTGCTTGTTGCTTCTCCTTGGGCTCTGTAGGCTTATTTTGCTTTTAAGCAGGTTTTTGTTGGATGGATACCATGAATTCAAGCTCAGCACCCTTAAAATGAAGACTAGGGTTTCTGGTTTGTGGGTTTCTCTCTACATAGTCAAAGTTAGTGGCTTATTCCAACAGTGACTTCCTGCCCAAGTTTTCGGGCATCCATATGTACCGCAGTCCTGCTGTGCTGACGTGCAAGGGGCTTGTGGTTTTGACTTCTTTGTAATTTTGGCTTCTTCTCTGTAATTCTTCTCTGTAATTTTGGCTTTTTCTCAGGACATCTGAAATGCTGCAGTCTCTACCTAGTCCTAACACTCCATAGCTAATCAGATTACTTTGCTACTTCTGTGAATTCTCTCTCAGATTCTGGCACCTGGAAATGTATTTCTCTTACTTAATTTATTTATGTTATCAAATATTACAATTAGTTTTGGGTAGTAAGGGGAATTACAGTGTGTGCTCCATGCTCAATCAACAGTCTGGATCCAGAAGTTCAGACTGTATGTGCTTGTGACGTAGATCACATAGAGAACTATTTGTTGTCTTAAAACAGTATATTTGGTACAAACTTACCAAAACACAGAATTAATCTTTTAAACATTAACCGAGATCATTGATTTAAACTGTTGCAATTCTGAGCGTGGATTATTCTAGATGAAGTTAGTTCCAACTTCTTGTCCAACAGCTCCACCCACACTGCCCTAAATAATACTATAATATTGACAATGTTGGGTTGTCACTGGAAATTGTTTCTTATATGTAGTTATTTACTTTGGTGGCAGCAGTCTGAGACTTTGCTTTTGGAGATGTTTATACCTTTAAACTACTTTTACACCTTTTGTTCATCTTCCCTATAGGTGGCTGCACAAGAAGGGCATTTGTTGTAAGATTTTTCTCCTAGTACCATCATTTTTCATGGCCTTGTGCCACTTGGCACATAACACAGGAACTAGTGAATGACCCAATGTTTTAACTGTCAGTCACCACGAACTACTTTATGAAACAGGCTTAACAGCTCATAAACTGAAAGCAATCCTGTTTACTGCCATCTCTAGATACATAGATTGTTTGCAGCCTGTTACTGTTCTAGCAACACTTAGGGGCCAAGCCCCTAAAGTACTTTATGTATTTCTTGATGTCTCTTAAGAAGGGCTGGTCTTGTGAGCATCCTTGTATTTTTTTCATCTAATATAATAGGATTAGACCTTGGGGTGACTATATCAGAACCACTGACAGCTTTCTATAACATGCTATGCATGAATATGTCTACCACATCTAGAAACTTAGGAGAAATCGTACCACAGAAACAGTTTCGAAGATGAGTAGATTGATTCGCTATTTTTTTTTAAGTGTCTATCAATGTAGGTTAATTGATGCTTTCTTTTCTTTGTCTTATTGGCCTGTCAGCACTTTTTTTTTCTCTTGGTCTTGAATTGCTTTACTCTCTGCTGAAGGTAGATGTATATTCTGAAAATAAAGTTGAATCTATTAAAGTGGCTAACATATAGTGATGTCCCTGTTTTGTAAATTGAGTTCAGACATAGGCTATCTATCTGTTTGGCAGCAAGAGAAGTAGCTTTTGGCCTGAATTTTACTGTTTGAGACGTTAGAGTTGCCTTCAAAGGTGGATAGGGGTCAGGGTAGTATCAGATTCACACATTACTGTCTTTACTGAATTTATATGAACGACCTCCTTTGAAGATTGAAGAATCCAACACAAGTATGCATAAGGCTCCTTTCAACCAGAGAATAATATTTTCACCCGTTTTTATTGTAAGAGATGTTATCTTTTTTTGACATATACTGATTTTTTTTAAAAGTTTGAAGAAAAGCTCTAAAATTGTGGGAGAGTATTGATAGTCACAATGTGTAATAAGAGAGTGTAGTTTCAAAATTTGCAAGGTGAAAAATCTGTGATTTTCTTCTTGATGTGTAAGATCATTTGGTTAGGTTCCTAATAAAATCCTGCCTGTGGAAATCACCAGCATTAGTATTTAATATTACAGCACCCCTGTGAGGAAGATAAGTATTATTGTCCCTTTCTTATGGAAACAAAGAGGGAAATGACTCCCGTGGCAACACTAACATTGGTAGACATGAGTGTTAATGTTGAGAAATGTTCAACTTCTGTTCCTAAACTATAATTACTACCACATAGGTAAGGCAAAAACTAGCTAAGCAGCCAAATGCCTCAAGGAACCTAGGCATATATAATGTGTCAAAAACCAAACTTTGCCTACTGAATAAAACAAAGCAGAAATTAAGTTTGTTGCAAAGCTTTCAACCTACAAGTGGGGAAGCTCAAGGGTATGGATGCAATGAGTTCCGAGTTGCTCACAGACCAAGGGATTGTTAGGAGATAAAAGATTGGCTGGTGGCCTCTACTTATTTCTGAGAAGAGCTGTAAATTCCTGTAAGATTAGGTTAACTTTCCTTTATGAGCTTACATTGACCATCTCCATTTTGTCCTTGACATAATAACTTCATTTTGGTTTAATTCTACAAATACAAATGTTTTATATATATATATATATATATATATATATATATATATGTTTCATTTTTATTTAATTTCAAGGTTAGCCAAGAATTTTAGTCTTTTGAAATTCAAAAACTATTTGGAGTTAATGTATTTTCCATATACTTATAATAATGAAGAAATTTTCTTCTTATAAACAATGTCTCTTATGATAAAAGTTAACTTATTTCTCATATAAGGTGGCAACCACTACATGAGTTTATCCCATAGCAGCTGGACATTTTAAAGGATTAATAAGACTTAAAACTCAGTATTCAATTGATTTCAATTTCCTGCAATTATCCTGTCGACTTTATTTCTAATGAATTCTGTGCCTCAAACATCTTAAGTAAAGTGGTTAACATATGGTGTAGTCAGTAAGCCGATCATTGAGGGCACTGATCCAACTCTGCATAAGCGTGTTTACATTTTCCTCTCTTCCTTCCCTCTCCTTTCTTCCTTCCTTCCTTCCTTCCTCCCTCCCTCCCTCCCTCCCTTCCTTCCTTCCTTCCTTCCTTCCTTCCTTCCTTCCTTCCTTCCTTCCTTCCTTCCTTCCTTCCTTCCTTCCTTCTTTCCTTCCCTCGTTCCCTTTTCCTTCTTCCTTTCTTCAACCTTTTAAAAATTAAATTTGTAAGTTAGCTGGAAAATTCCCATTACACTTTATAAGAGCGGTTGAATATCATCACTGATACATAGGATAATATGTGTGAGTCAAATGTGTGAACTTTGTAATACTATTGTGTGAGTGCACACACATACAAATATATATTTATTTAAAACTGCCTCGACAAATCTGTGAATAATGGAGTCCTAATACTATACTGAGAAGCTTTAAAGGAATAAGGTATTGGTTTCTCTAAAGCATTTGTCTTGTTATCTACAAAAGCTGCTCTTTAATGTTTATCAGTTTCTACTTGAGCAGTCACAAACAATTATTTCCTTCTGAGATTAAAATCCAGACATTGAGTAACGTGATGGAAGAGAAAGAACACATGGCTTCCCCGCTAAGCTGCACCACTTAGGCTCATCTTCCTCATGGATGCCATTTTGCATGGCATATCACCGTAGTTTAGATTTCCCTGATTACAGTCCCTTAATCACCTTTTGTTTGTCTTTGCATTTGTGCTGATGTATATTGTTTGTACATAACAACTCTACATGGAATTTTCCCATACATGTGTCTCTGTTTTTGAATGGCAAGATTCTGGTGTTTGGAAGTGGTATGATTTAGCTTTTTGTCATAATTTACATCCAGGAATCTTCAACTCAATTGGTGCTCAATTGATTTTTTTTTCCAATTAAGTTCAACATTGCTCTTGAGTAGTGCTGTCATTTCCAATGCCAGCATCATTATGAAGCTAACATTCATGTGCTGCTGTGCTGTGAAGGTTTCTCAGGAGTTGTGCGTGCATTATCTCATTTAATTTTCAAAGCAACCTGGTGAATGAAGCATTTCAAGGATTAATACATTTGGCTGTGTTCCATTGGCTAATCTGGAACACTGTGTTCATGTACCATCTGTGAATGGAGGGAAAACCATTCTGCTAAATCAACCAGATCATTGATGTTTTAACTTTTTAATTTTATAGTGTACTGTAATGTGGACAAGTGAAATACACAATTGCTGATGAAACCAGGGAGAATAAAGAATATTATGTAATATAGAGAATTTTCATATTTGGATATTTGACCACAAATCCTGAAAAAGGAAAATATTTTAAATTAAATACTAATATTTATAATAAGCCTATAAAATAATCTCATAGACCTAA
Organism: Zalophus californianus; assembly: GCF_009762305.2. Classification (NCBI taxonomy): domain Eukaryota; kingdom Metazoa; phylum Chordata; class Mammalia; order Carnivora; family Otariidae; genus Zalophus; species Zalophus californianus. The sequence goes on along the minus strand of NC_045597.1, from coordinate 128,475,221 downwards.
ATGTTCCAAATTTCATAACAGGACCATTAAATACTATGAAAAGCCTGTTTGGTTTAACCATAGCAAACCATAATTTACACATAATAATCATGGCTTTTAAGCCAAACTGTATATATGTTATATATATAATTTGTTTCCCCAAATTTCTGAATAATATGACTATTTAAATAGAAAGCTATGTTACCCATTCTTCACATTATTCAGATGATTTGGATTCATCCTTGTTGTTAGCTTGGATAAACCCTCTAAACAAATGGAAAATATCTGGAAAAGGAAAATATTAAATTTGAATAATAAAAATGATTTTACTGATAATTTTTTCAAAAAGGATTATTTGCTGGTTTCATTAGGCATTCAGTTATTATAACCATTCTCCCTCTATTATTAGCCATATATTAACTGTACAAACATATACGTGTTCACAGTACATAGCATTTTATTTAAAGCTTTATGTATAAATTTAATTTTAATTCTGCTGTTTCATAAAAATAAGTTTATGTATGTGATAGTTTTGTTTTAAAATAACTTCTTATTTATATTCAGATTATGAACATGACATGCATAACAATTTTATAAAATACAGAAAGCTATAAGAAATGTTCTATAATTCTGGACATACAGGGCTAATTACTATTAACATTTTTCTTCATACACATTGTATATATATATGTGTGTGCATATAAAATCAGGTATATATACCTATATATTTATAATGTAAATCATACTTTATTTTAATAAACGTTATTTTATTTTTTTAAAGGTTTACTTATTTTAGAGAGAGAGCACATGCGCTTGAGCTGGAGGGGGTGGCGGGGGGGAAGGGCCGAGGGAGAAGGAAAGAGAGACTCTCAAGCAGACTCCCTGCTGAGTGTAGAGCCTGCCACAGGACTCAGTGTGGGGCTTAATGCTGGGCTCCACTCGGGGTTCCACATGGGGCTTGATTCCTTGACCCTGAGATCATGACCTGACCTGAAATCAAGGATCCAGTGCTCCACAGATTGAGCCACCCAGGTGTCCCAATAAACTTTATTTTTTAAAGCTGCTTTAGGTTCACAGCAAAATTGAGCAGAAAGTAGAGAGATTTCCCCTATACCCCCTGCCCCTACACAGGCACAACCTCCCCCCATCAACATTTGGCACCAGAGTGGTACATTTGTAACAATCAATGAACCTACACTGACAGAATCAATGAACCTACACTGACACGGCAATACCACCCGATGTCCGTAGTTTACACAGGGTTCATTCTTGATGTTGCACATTCTATGGATTTTGACAAATGTATAATGACATGTATCCACCATTATTGTGTCCTACAGATTAATATTACTGTCCTTGGAGTCCACTCTGATCTTTTTTACTGTCTTCATAGTATTTTGTGTTAATATTTTTTTTTACAAAAACATTCTTTTATGAACATATTCCATGTCATTAAAATTTTCAAATATATAATTTCATAAAATTATATAATATATTGTATTTAAGTATCATTTCTCTTTTTTTATTCTGATATTGTTGGATATTTAAGCAGTCAATTTCTTCTTTTATTATAAATAGTTCCTTTAAGTAAATTTTTATCCATTAATTTAAAAAAATTAGGATTTTCTTACCACACAGTGGAGATGTTGAAGTTCATATTTTCCAACTGCTCAGGCTGAAAAATAAAGTCATCTATGGTCCCTCTATTTCTTGCCTACCTTACTTACATTCTATCATCAAATTCTTTCAACTCTTAACTATAATCTACATGCAAATCCAACCATTTTTTACCAGTTTATCATATAAACTATTCTACTCCAAGTCACCATCTTTCATTTGTATAAGTGCCATAGCAATATTAGCATAGCCTATTGCTATGGCACTTATAAACCCTTGTCTCCCTCGAACTATTCTCAACATAACTAGAATGATCCTGTTTAAAAACTAAGTTAGATCATGTCATTTCGGTGCTCTTTTAATTAGAAGAGCAAAGGAGCTAAACTGAATAAGGATTGGGAGAAAGGAATTATTACCTGAGTTTAAAAGTTACAATCAGGTTGCAGTAATCATTTGTATTTTATGTACTACTAGAAAGCAACTGGAAAATGAAACAACAACAAAAATTCAGCCAAAGTCAGTCCAATATAAAATATTGTGGAATAAGTTTAGCAAAAATGAGAAAGACATCTACATTGACAGTGTGGTATTTGTGAAGGAATAGACACATAAATCAGTGGAACAAAATAGAGAGTTCAAAAATATATCCACACATATATGATCATCTGTATGAAACTACAAAAGACCCTGAAGAGCCAAAGCAACCTTGGAAAAGCAAAGCAAAGCTGGAGGCCTCACAATTCCTGACTACAAGTTATATTACAAAGCTGTAGTGATCAAAATGGGATGGTACTGGCACAAAAATAGACACATAGATCAATAAAGCACAGTAGAACCCACAACTATATGGTCAATTAATCTTTGACACAGCAGGAAAGAATATCCAGTGGGAAAAAGACAGTCTCTTCAGCAAATGGTGGTAGGAAACCTGGACAACAACATGCAAAAGACTGAAACTGGGACTGCTTTCTTACACCATACACAAAAATAAATTCAAAATGGATGAAAGACCTAAATATGAGACTTGAAACCATAAAAATCCTAGAGAACACAGGCAGTAACCTCTTTGACTTCGACTGTAGCAACTTCTTTCTAGATAGGTCTCCTGAGGCAAGAAATAAACTACTGGGACTTCATCAAAATGATCATTTAATTTTTGACAATGATACAAAATAAATTCAAAAGGGAAAAGATACTCTTTTCAACAACTAGTGTTGAAACAATTGGTAATTCATATGCAAAAATATGAATCTCAATCTAAACCTCAACTTATACAAAAATTAAGTCAAGATTGATCATAGACCTAAATACAAAATGTCAAATTTTAAAAAAATTTAGAAGAAAACAGAAGAAAGTTTTCTTAACCTGGATTTAGGCAATGAGTTCTTAGACACTGAAAGCATGATTCATCAGTGAAAAAATTATAAATTGGATTTTGTCAAAATTAAAAACTGAACTATTAGATATTTTATCCTGTCATCTTGCTAAATTCATTTAATATTTCTCATAGTTGTTTTATAAATTCTTTGGATTTTCTATGTAATCAATCCTGCCCTCTATAAATGGAGATATTTGTATTTAAAAAAAGTTTGTTTTTTTTTTTTAAAGATTTTATTTATTTATTTGACAGAGAGACAGACAGCGAGAGCAGGAACACAAGCAGGGGGAGTGGGAGAGGGAGAAGCAGGTCTCCTGCTGAGCAGGGAGCCTGATGTGGGACTCGATCCCAGGACCCTAGGATCATGACCTGAGCCGAAGGCAGACGCTTAACGACTGAGCCACCCAGGCGCCCAAAAAAAGATTCTTTTTTGTCATTATTATGGGGAGGATCTCCTGAACAATGCTGACCATAAGTGGTAGGAGTAATCATCCTTGCTTATTTTTTCAATGTTGGTGATAAAGTATTTAATATTACATCATTAAGCAGTACTAGCAGTTGTAGAGTCTTTTTGTGTATTTGTTTGTTTTTGGTAGACACCTTTCCCAAGTTGAAATAGTTTCCTTTCATTCATAGTTTCTGAGAGTTTGTGAATTTTTATCATGAAGTATTGAATTTTGTCAAACGATTTGTCTGCATATATTGAAATGATCATTTCTTTTATTCCATTATATGTTGAATTAAATTGATGGACTTGCATTCCTGGAATAATTGGTATTTGAACATGATATATTATACTTTTTACATATTTCTGGATTTGACTTGATAATATTTTTAAGTATTTTTTGTGTTTACATTTATTAAGAGATATTTATCAGTAATTTTCTTTTCTTTCTTTTTTTTTCTTTTTTGTTTTTTTGGTAAGTTTTGTCAGGTTTTTGTCTTAACTTACATAAGCCTCAAAAATTGGATTAAGAAAAGTTTCCTCCTCTCAATTTACTGAAAGAGTGCAAAAATTGGTGATATGTCTTTTTAAAAATTTGTGATAAAACTCACCAATGAAACCATTTTGGCTTGGGATTTTTTTGTTATCAGGATTTTGATAAGAAATTCAATTTTTAATAGCTATGTGGCCATTGAGATTTTATACTTCTGCATGTGTGTCAGCCTTGTTCAATTACATTTTTCAAGATAGTTATACATTTTTTATCTGAGCTTTAAAATTTGTTCCATGAACTTATTCAGGATAGTTTATTTTAATTTTCCTTAGGATAACTTAATCTTAATATCAAAAATATGGCAAGCACATAACAAAAGAGAAATTACAGGCCAGCATCTGTCATTCTCAGGGATTAAAAATCATGTAATAATAATTAGCAAATCAAATTCAACAATCTATTGAAAGAAAAATATATAAGATCTAGATGAGTAAACTCCAGGAGAGAAATATGCTTAGCATCAGGAAATCAATCAATGCAATCCACATATTAATGGTTAAAGAAGAAAAAATGTCAACTAGAAAATAAAACATATTATTTAATTATGATACAAGCATGTAGAAATTGAAAAATAGAAAAGAACTTCAACCTGAGAAAGAAAAATACTGCATAAACATACAGAAACTCAAATTTAATTGTGAAACATTGAATATTTCTTGAGATCTTTAAAAAGATATGGGTGCCCATTAACTTCATTTCTGTTCATCGTTAGAGAGGACCTAACTAGTACATTAAAGCAAGAAAAACAAATACATTAACATTGTAAAGATAGAACCAATTTTTTTCTTTAGTGCACTTATGCAATTTTGTATATGGACAAAACAAAATTATCAATTTATATATAGATTATTAAAATTTATAAGATAACATAGCAAGTTTTTTGAGTAAATCAACATATAAAAATTGGTTTTGTAAATGAAGGATTATATATATATATATGACCTTAAAGTGAGGAAGGCCTTCTTAATAAAGCCCCCCAAAGCAAACTCTACAGAGCATGAGAGATATATTCAACCATACCTATGTTTGATTTGGTAAAAAATACCACAAAAATGCCAAGAGCTTATTTAAAATCAGGAGAAAATATTTTCAATGTCTGTAACTGATATGGATTAATATTAGAGTACACAATAATTGCTTATAAGTTAGTATAAAAATATAAGAAACCAATACAAAAACGAGTAAAAGATATGTAAAACCAGTTCACAAAATGTCAAACACAAATATTTATTACATATGTGAAGAGCTGGTTATACCTGCCATTAATAATTTGAAAAAAGTAAATTAAAACTCTAATGAAATTGCATATTATCTCCACTTGTCAAAAATTAGAAAGTTGAGTAATATCTATTGCTGGTGATTATGCAAGGAAATACACAGCTTCTGATAATATAAACAAGTGAAGATATTTTGGAGCATGGTCTGCAGTATATGGGGAAATGAAATATTTGTATAATTTTAAAACAGAATTCAATTCCTGAGCATATACTCCAAAGAAATTCTTCCAATCCTTCATAAAGTTGTGCAGGTAAATTCATCCCCTACTTCTGTGTAAACTAAGTAATTAGAGTGCCTTACTTGTCCATAAATCAAGGCAAAGAATGATTAAAATGCTGTATATAGGATTAATGGAAAGATATGAAGTGGAGACAGATATGAAATAAGAATATAAACAGAATTTTATAAAGTAAAAAGTGAAAACACAGTGATTTTATAGCACAATATCCATATCTGTCTATCCATCTATCATCTATCACTTATCTTTCCCACCTTGCTATCTATCATCTATCTTTATATACAACTACTTGGTTAATTTAATTAATATTACACAGAATATTAGAAAATGAATTTTTCTTTTTTAGGCCATAAAGTTATATATGTACTACTGTAGCTTAATATATTTTTTATATAATATTTATTTTTTTAATTTGATCTACAAGAACTGTATTGAACAATCCTAAGACTTTGGTCTGACCAATTTTCTCCTGTATTTCTGTTTCCATATTACATTAGTCAGCTCATATGTTCACAAATGTTGTGCATTCATTTTGGAAATAAACCTTTATCCATAAAAAGTTATATCATTCTCATTCTTATTTAATGACCTTCTGGAATTAATTTTGGGGGCATTCGTGTTTGCCCTTTTTTTCTTGCTTCCTTTCTTCTTTTTCTTTTCTTTTCCCTATTCTTCTCTACCAATTTTTTCTTACCTCTTCCTCCCTCCCTCATTCCCTCCTTCTATCCCCCTTCTTTCCTCCTTCCTTTCCTTCTTAATATTTTTTTGTTTTGTGGGGAAGAGATCTAATCTCTATAGTTTGCCTATCCTTTTATTTTAGTATTTTCTCACCTCTTTTTGTTAACTACCTTCTTGTGAGCAGATAAAGTTAGTCTGTATTTTTTTAGCCCATTTGAATGTGGTTGATTTTTAATTTGGGATTTTAATTTTTATCTCATTTACATTTATTGTGATAGTTGATGTATTTTTATTCTATTTTTATCTCTGAGACGAGATGAAAGAATCCCAACAACTAAAAACACAAATAGAGTGCAAAATACTTCTTTTTTTTTTTTTAAAGATTTTATTTGTTTGTCAGAGAGAGAACACAAGCAGGGGGAGTGGGAGAGGGAGAAGCAGGGTCCCTGCTGAGCAAGGAGCCCAATGTGTGACTCAATCCCAGGACTCTGGGATCATGACTGAGCCGGAGGCAGAGACTTAACTGAATGAGCCACCCAGGTGTCGCCAAAATACTTTTTTAAAGTTAGGTTTTCAAAACTTATTTAACTCTCTATGTTTTACATTTTAAATTAATTTATTTCTTGACTATTCTCTCTGTCATGTATCTGTTGCTTTAAGTATAATTTAGACAATTAGACTATTCAGATGACAATTAGTGTATTTACTTTTTAATTCCCATCACAAATCTTTGACATAATATTCAATCTTGTAACTTTATTGAGATAATTTATTCTTTACATTTTTAAAATGGCTTTCAAATTCACTACAAGTTTTTTTTGTACAATGACTACTCCATATTTGAGTTTCTTATATGAGCATCTTTCCAAAAAGAAATAACTTCAAGTAATTTTTTTTTCAGGCATGTCTGAGAATGGGAGAAACATGTTTTAGGCATGGCATAAGTTTTCAGAATTTCATCTTTGTATTCATATCTTTGTTCTGCTTGCTCAGTTATTGACAGCATTATTGATAGGAAAGTGTGGTTTCCCCCAAAAGACTAAGTTATTATTACTAGAATAAAGAAGGTTGCTGAAGAGACAAAAAAGCAGATATCTCCTACATATTTTGCATTAAGTTTGACCCTCAGTTACTGTTTAAAAGGTAAACACTCTCTTTAAAATGTACTCAGTGAACACATTCATTAAGAGTTTTATCATATTTCTTCAATGATTGACTTTCATTACCAATAAATTTCATAAAAAGTAGTAGTTTAATATTCAATGAAATTGGAATCATATAATAGATGTGTCTGTGTGGCACCTTAGAAAAGCTTAATATTCTATTTGTGTTTGTATTAGTACTTGCACATTAATGGTGATTATAATCTACTTTCCAGGGAGGAAAGAAGGTAGTAGAGTAAAATTCAAGTCCTCCAAGCTCTTATAATTTTAAAAACTATTTGGACAAATGAAGGTACACAGAATGAAAGTCACAGTTAATAGTTAAAAATGATGGTTATTAATGAAATTGTACAGAGAATATATAATGTACTCCTTCCTCCTCCAATTATTTTTTCTTGGAGTTATGTAGCAGGGTTGGAGAAGGCTGAACATTAATTGTTTTAAATATCTATTTCTTCTTGTCATGTGCCCCTCCAAAAAAAGGGCCATTAGTCAGATTTAAAAAAAAAATTAAGGTAGTTTTCTTCAAATAAATTATTTCCTTTTCTTGAGATACCATGAATACCATATATTCTTGTGCACATGAACATAGCCTATTTTGATTGTAAAACCTTTGGTATATAAGAATTTTAACAGTTCTGAAACAAACAAAAAAGTTTCACTTATTCCAGAAACCCTGATGGGTTTTAAACTGTGTAGCTCATTTCTTTGTTATATGTAACAAAAGAAACTTTGGCTTTCTGACTGCACTGTTCTGGTTTGTGCCAGGTTACTACTGCCTTTTACAAGACAGAAAAACGTTCAGCACTTCTGACTCTGAGGGCTTATTCAAAGACCAGAGCCTTGAAAAGCATTGAGATGTCCTTAGAGCTAAATTTACATTATTTTTATGGTTTTGAGATTCTGATTTTCGGTACTTCGGCGTTTACAACATTTGATAAAGGACAGTATTAGTGGTAGAGGGAGAGAGCTTTAGAATATTTTCTATGCTGTATAAATTGGTTAGCTAGTCATCAATGTCTTCCATATTCTTGGCCACTTACAGCATGAAGAGATTTCCACTAAGCCAATAAAAATGCCAAATGCTTTGAGAGTAAATAAAGGATACAGTCAAAATTCTGACATTCTGTTTTATTGGCCAAGAATGTAAGGAGAACTAGAAAATATAAATTCCTCCCTCTCTTCCTCTTTACCCTTCCTTCCTCTTTTTTCTTTCTTTCTTTCTTTCTTTCTTTCTTTCTTTCTTTCTTTCTTTCTTTCTTTCTTTCTTTCTTTCTTTCTTTTTCTTTCTTTCTTTCTTTCTTTCTTTCTTTCTTTCTTTCTTTCTTTCTTTCTTTCTTTCTTTCTTTCTTTCTTTCTTTCTCTTTCTTTCCTTCTTTCTTTCCTTCCTTCCTTCCTTCCTTTTCTTTTTTCTTTTCTTTCTCCTTCTCTCTCTCTTTCTTTTTCTTCTTCTCTCTTTCTCTGTCCCTCCCTCCCTTCTCTCCCTCTCGCCTTCCATTCTTCTTTCTTTTCTTTCCTTCCTTTGTTCCTTTCTATTTAAATTACAAAGAATTGGGTATGAGCCATGAGAAATGAAGTTGATTGATGTCTGTTGTTTAAAATAGCAATGGGTGCCATATATGTGTGATAAAATATATAATCTAACACATGTTACATAATATATTCTAATGTATGTAATAGAGTTAATCCTATTTTGAGGCATTTAGGTATTTTCTAGGGTTTTTTTGTATCATAAAGAATATTAAGTAATTTATACAGAAATCTTTGCCAAGTTTCTGTTTGCTTCAATTAAATTTTTTGAAAGTACACTTACTAAGATAAAAAGTATGAATAACAAAAAAGTATGAGTAGATTTTAAAAGATATATTTATTGTTATTACAGAAAAGTCTATTGATTTATAATACTTATTATGAACTGCCTTCTTTATGATACTGCAATCATTTCAAGTAGATTTTCTTTTCAATTGTTTCTCTTATTGAAATGCCTAGTTTCTTCCCCAGCTTGGATCCCTGATGCTGGCAGCCAGGCTTATAACTCTCCATGCATGACATAGGCTGAGTCTATTCTGGGTAATCTGAGTAGCCAAAGAGAAAGTCCTCCACATCCAAGTTTCCTTAATGAAATAGCCCTGCCAGCTGACCTATAGTCACACTCTCAGTTGACAATGACCATTCACCAGTCCAGAGCTTTGAGTCAGCTTTAAATATCAACAGCCAAGAATTTATTAGACACAAAACCAGAGACCAAACAGACATATAGGAAAAAGTACTTTTAGTATCAGACTAGAAAGTCCAACAACCAAATGGCAGTTGTATCAGAAAGGGAGATCAGAGAAAGTTAAATGAATACAATCATCAAATAAATGATTCAGAATTTCATGGAATTGAAGGACATGAGTTTCTGTATTCAAAAAGAAACATATTCAATGAAAAAAATTGATTCACATTAAAGCCTGTCATCATGATATATCAAAACGCTGATGTAAATTGAACAATTGCAAAAGGTTGTTAAAAAAACAAATAAACAATTAAAAGGTCACATACAAAGAATCAGTAGTCCAAATGTTTGTGGATTTCTCCATTGAGATACCAGAAACTAAAAGACACATGGAGCAAGACATTCAAATATTGAAAGAAAAGGACACCTGGCCTAGAATTTTATATACAAGTAATTATGTGTAAAGTAGACAAGGATATTTTTAGACAGAGGAATTCGCAAAAAATTTACTGCTTATATATGCTTTCTTCAGAACTGAAGGAGTGAGTAAACCAAGAAAGAAGAAATAATAGGATCCAGGAAATAATGGCTTTAACTCAAGAAAAAGAAACAGCCCTAGGATCATGGTGAAAGGGGATGTCAGGGTGAGAGCTGTGCTCCAGACAGAAAGAAGGTCAAGAAACTTCAGGGGATCCGTCTTCAAGATGAATGAATTGATAGTAGACCTATAAGGTTTTTGAACATATTGAGAAAATGTAGACACCTTGGGGAAGGCTTGGGACTGAATTAGTGGGAAAGAGAACACAAAGGTATAAACAAGGTAAATATTACCTTTTATATAAACAAAAAATTGTCCCCCTCTGAAAAAGCAATCTCCACCTGGTACGTAGTTCACCTGAGAATACTGTTCACAGGGGCGTCTGGGTGGCTCAGTTGTTAAGCGCCTGCCTTTGGCTCAGGTCATGGTGCCAGGGTCCTAGGATCGAGCCCCACATCAGGCTCCCCGCTCCTCGGGAAGCCTGCTTCTCCCTCTCCCACTCCCCCGCTTGTGTTCCCTCTCTTGCTGTGTCTCTCTCTGTCAAATAAAAATAAAATCTTTAAAATAAAAGAATATTGTTCACATAATAATGATAATCTAAGCATTGAATATTGATCTAATTAAAAGTATGATAGAAAAATTGAGAGGATGAGTAAACTTAGATCTATTTCACAGGTAGAAATAATTCTGGAGATACATAATTTGTTTATGTTTGGGAGGTGAGTGATGTTTGACAGATGACTAAATTCTCATCTTCCATATTGGAAAATCAATTAATTACTTCTAAGACTAAAGAAATTTAAGAATTAGATTAATGACCTTAACCAGGTGAAAGAGCTGAAAGCTGTTGCTTCTGGGGAATGGAAATAGAGATAGGGGTTGTAAAGGCCATTATTTCATAATAAGTCTTACAGAACTATTTAATATTTTAATCTATGTGAAGGAAATCTTTGCTGAAATCAGTAAGTTTAAAAAATCTACATGAAAAAATATTTGATCACCAAAATTCTAAATTTTATATAGGGCAAAACTGTGGTAAGATGTTTACTGCCCAGATAACACATGCAAAAGCAAAACAAAAGAAAACAAAAAACCCCTGTGAAACTAAATTATAAAATAAACAATTTGTTCCACAAAATTACTGTGTTTTATACTAGCTGCTAAGTTATATCGACCCCATTACACTGGATATCTTACCAAGCAGTCATATGTTTTTGAATAATTAATTATTGCTTACTGTGGTGATACATTATTAGCATAAGATAATGGCATTTTCAGATAGCTGAAGTCTCCTTAGGCAGACGGGTCTTTGGCAAATAAATGTTGTGTGTATGTAGACTACAGTACAAAATAGAATTATGAATATTTTTAGGGAAACTTACAAATCTTAAGAATTGGATAGCAGGTGCTTCTGTTTCAACCTGAAGTAACAGTTTGTTAATGACACATCCCATAATCAGATTTTCTATCCATGGATTTATTGGCTGAAATAGTTATTAATATGACAAATTTATTAGCCTGCGATGAAGAATGCAAACATTGAAGCACAGATGGTCTCCTCCAACGAGTGGCAATGTGAAGCATCAGATTTATCATGAAACACATGAAACTGTTTAGAACCATGGTATTCTGGCCTATGAAGGAAAGAATAATAGGAATAGTAACAATTAGCAATAGTAGCTTTATACTTTAGTCTGCATTTTAGGAAATCTTTGATAATGAAAATTTTAAAAAAACCCTTTTTTAAAAAAAAGAGTTTTTTAAGTGCTATGTCAAGAATTTTACTTCTTTATTGAACTAACTGCAAACTGAAGCAGTTGTCATGGTTTGTACATTTGAATTATCTTCTTATTTTTTGCAGAAATTTAATTGTGTGTGTGTGTGTTTGTTTGTTAAAACAAAGCTCATTTCTGAACACTCACCTAAGAAAATGCCAGCAAGAAAGTCTGACAACACCTGCAGGAAATAGCAAAAAGAGCATTGTAGGTGATATGTCTTGTGGGGGTTGGTGGTTGGTGGTAAAAATCAATTACATTCCTTATAAATAAATCCAGGGGGTGGGGTGGATGCAAGATGGCAAGTACAGATACTGCATTAGTGTCTTTAAATATAAATCATCCATAGAGTAAGTAGCACCTACCATGACCCAGTTGTGGAACACAACTGAAAGCTACAAGAAAAGGTTGAACCCACATATAATAACCCTGTGCAAGTGATCACAACTAGCGTAAATGAAATTGTGCCAGAACTGAGCCCCTTCCTAAGCCATTATTATTCCTTTTGGATGCGCATATTAATTGCCAGAAATCTGTTCCATGGCAGACTTTGACCTCAATAGGACTTGCAAAACTGGTTTAAGAGATGTCAGGTTTTATTTTTATTTTATTTTTTAATATTTTATTTATTTAGAGAGAGCAAGAGAGTACAAGCAGGGAGAGTGGCAGAGGAAGAGGGAGAAGTGGGCTCCCCACTGAGCAAGGAGTCTGATGCAGGGCTTGAACCCACGACCCTGGAATCATGATCTGAGCCAAAGGCAGACCAGGCTTAACCAACTGAGCCACCCAGGCGTCCCAAGAGATGTCAGGTTTTAGTGTCAGTAGGAGAGTAACTACAGTTCTAGCAGAAGGGGTTTACTTTTGTGTGTAACACTTGATTTCCAGTCTTAATTCCTATGTATTCTACCTTACTGAAGGAATTCAAAAGAGAATTGAAAAGAGAAGATAGTTTTGTGTATCAAGCACAGAAAGCAGTCCCAGTTAAGTAGGAAGGCAAAAATCTCTAGTTTGATCTTTTGTGTATGATGTGCTGATGGCCCCCATGAAAAGAAGTGGCCTGAATCCTCTGTGATGAAAACACTGTTCACATATTTTAAGTCGAGTAATTGCTATCATTTAATGAATATCTGTCTATCTATGTATCTGTCATCTATCTATATGTACCTATGTATCTATCATCTATAGGTATATGGCCTCTGATCTGAAAAAAACACTACAACATTATTGTATTGTGTCCATGTTGAAGATAGGGTTCTGACATGAAGAATTAGTGCTTTGACAATATCCTTGTGACTACTCTCAAACTGGAAAAAAAAAAAAAAGAGAAGAGAGAGAGCCAGAAAGAAGTCTTTGAATATATCCAGATAAAGCATGCTGGGTCTTGGGGAAGAGACAGGCAGAGGGGAAGGAGAGTGGACAGATAGAATATATTTCAGAAGTAGAAATACATCTGTGATTTTTATAATATAAATGACCATATGTTACATTACATACATATATATGTATGTTTATATATATATATGTATATATATATATAAGGAACCTATATGTTTATATATATATATATAAACAACCTTTCAAGGTTTCAAGGTGTGTGTGTATATATATATATATATATATATATATATTTAAGTTGAAAGGTTTCTCTCTTATTCCCATGGCTCAAAATCCTTTCTGCTTTCTTTTCCTGAGCATTGTGGGTGCTAGAGTTTTTTGTGATACTGGAATGGTAGAAACATCCAGGAGATTGGTGGTAGTGGTGCTCTAATTGTTGCTTTTATGACATCTGCTGCTCATAAGTTGCCTTGCTTAAGAAACAAGTGTAGGTGAGGATGTGGAGAAAAGGAATCCTTTTGCACTGTTGGTGGGAATGCAAACTGTTGGAGCTACTCTGGGAAACAGTATGGAGGTTTCTCAAAAAGTTAAAAAATAGAACTACCCTATGATCCAGTAATGGCACTACTGGGTATTTACCCCCAAAATACAAAAACACTAATTCAGAGGGATACATGCACCCTCGTGTTGATAGGAGCATTATTTATAATAGCCAAATTATGGAAGCAGCCCAAGTGCTGTCCATCAATAGATGAATGGATAAAGAAGATGTGAGATATATATATATATATATATATATATATATATATATATATATATGGAATATTATATATTAGCTTATAATATATATTATAATATATGTTATAGTACAATATATTGTTTAATATATAATATATACATAATGGAATATTATTCAGCCATAAAAAAGCATGAAATCTTGCCATTTGCAATGACATGGAGCTACAGAATATCATGCTAAGTGAAATAAGTCAGTCAGAGAAAGACAAGTACCATATGATTTCACTTATATGTGGAATTTAAAAAACAAAACCAATGAACAAAGGAAAAAAGAGAGAGAGACAAACCAAGAAACAGACTCTTAACTATAGAGAACAAACTGATGGTTACCAGAGGGGAGATGGGTGGGTGTAGGTGAAATAGGTGATGGGGATTAAGGAGAGCATTAGTGATGATCACTGGGTGATGTATGGAATTCTGAAATCACTATAGTGTACACCTAAAGTAATGTAACACTGTATATTAACTATATCGGAATGAAAATTAAAAAAAAATAAATAATAAGCTGCCTTGCTTAGTAAAATTCTCAGTTTTTCTGTATATGCTTATACAGTTTTATAAAAGGTATTTGTCTTTATAAGTCTCCCACTTATTGTACTTTTTACAACCATTTTATGTTGAGGCTATAATAACTTTCAATTATATTTGGCAACTTAATAGAAGTTTAAATTGGAGCTCTATTTTTTAACTTTGAATTGTAGTTTAAATCAAATAAACTGAAAATATGTAGTGTTTAATTAGATTAGTTTTTTTAAATTAAGGTTTTCATTTAATTCCAGTATAGTTAATACACAATGTTCTATTAGCTTCAGGTGTACAATATAGTGATCCAACAATTCTTCACATTACTCAAGTGCTCATCATAAGTGGTTTCAATATATATATGCAACTGTCAGACGATTACAAATATCAAGGTAATAAACATTTTCATCATCTGCCAAAGTCTCCTTGTATCCCTTTATAATCCATCCCTCCCATCACCCCCATCCTTAAGCAACCAGTAAACTTACCTGTTATGGCTCAGTTTGCCTTTTTTAGAACTTTATGTTAATGCACATACCATTTTATTTATTTTTGCCTGGCTTCTTTCCCTCAACACAATTATTTTGAGATTCATCTATGTCGTTATATGTAACATTAGTTTATTTTACTGACTAAAAAGTATTCCATTGAGCAAATATGCCCCAATTTGTTTATTCACTTATCTGTTGATGAGCATAGGAGTTGTTTCCAATTTGTAACTATGACAAATAAAGTTTCAATGAGTATTCATATGCAAGTCTCTGTGAAGACATATATTTTCAATTCCTTGTGGTTAATAAAAGTTTCAATGAATATTCATACACAAGTTTTTGCACGGACATGTTTTCCATTTGTAGTCAATGCTGAGAGATAATATGACTGAGTCCTATTGTAGGTGGCTGTTTAACTTTGTTAGTAATGATCATGCTGTTTTCCAAAGTGGTTATACCATTTTACATGCTTATCAGCACTGTATGAGAGTTCCAGTTGCTTTACATCCTCACTGAGATTGTTTATTTTGATCCATTCTTGTGCTTATGTAATGGTGTCTCATTTTAATTTCAATTTGCATTTCTCTGGTGAATAATAATGTAAAATATCTTTTCATGTACTTATTGAGTATTCATATATATTCTTCCGTATTAATTCTTATTGGATTGTTTGTTTTCTTACTATTGGGTTATAAGAATTTGTAATATTCTTTATACAAAATTTTTGTCTTATATGTGTTTTGAATGCTTTCCCCCAGTCTGTGGCTTGTTGTTTCATTTTTTAAATGATATTTTTCAAAGAACAAAGTTTGTTATATTGATGAGGTTCAGTTATTAATTTTCTCAAGTTTGGCTCACACTTTCTATGTTCAGTGTAAGAAAACTTTGATTTTGCCAAAATCACAAAGATTTTTTCCTGTGCTTCTTTTCTAGATATTTTATTATTTTAGGTTTTATATTAGGTCCATTATCTATTTTTAGGCAATTTTTGTTTGATGTGAGGTCAATGTACACTCTTATGCATAGATATCCAGTTAGTACAGCACAATTTGTAGAAAAAACTTTCTTCTCCCCATTGAATTGCCTTGTTACCTTCATGAAAAATCAACTGACCATATTTTGTGGGCCCATATATGGAGTATTCTATTCTATTGATCTATATTTTCATGTGCTTTTTGTTTTGTTTTTGGAAATACTAAGTTGTCTTGATTACTTTAGCTTTATAGTAAGACTTAAAATCAAGTAAGGTAGGTTCTTATACTTTTTGTTGTTTTTTAATTGCTTCTACTAATTTAGGTCCTTTGCATTTCCAAGCAAATTTTATTTATTTTTTATTATTTTATTATTTTTTTAAAGATTGATTTATTTATTTCAGTGAGAGAGAGACTATGGGGGGAGAGACAGAGGAAGAGGGAGAGAGAAACTCAAGCAGGCTCCCTGCTAAGCATGGAGCCAGATGTGGGGCTTGATCTCACAACTGAGATCATACTGAGCTGAAACCAAGAGTCTGACACTTAACTGACTGTGCCACCCAGGCAATCCCCCAAGCAAATTTTAGAATCAATTTGTCAAATTATAAAAAAAGAGATGTGGAATTTTTATGGGATTTTCTTGAATCTATAGACCAACTGTCATCTTAATAATATTGACTATTCAAATTCAGGAACTAGGTGTAAGTCTTCTTTAATTTCCCTCAGCATTTTTTTTTTTTGTAGTGTTCAGCATAGATGTCTTGAACATCTTTTAGTATATATTTCATAATTTTTGGTGCTACAGTAAAAGTGATTTTAAAATTTCGTTTCCACTAATTTTCTACTAGAATATAAGAATAGGTTATTTTTAAGATGAATTTTGTGTCGGGGCGCCTGGATGGCTCAGTCGTTAAGTGTCTGCCTTCGGCTCAGGTCATGATCCCAGGGTCCTGGGATCGAGTCCCGCATCGGAGTCCCTGCTCGGCGGGAGGCCTGCTTCTCCCTCTCCCACTCTCTCTGCTTGTGTTCCCTCTCTCTTGCTGTGTCTCTCTCTGTCAAATAAATAAATAAAATCTTAAAAGAAAAAAAGATGAATTTTGTGTCATATATCTTTGCTAAATTCATATTAGTTTTAGTAGTTATTTTGTACATTTCCTGGTACTTTCTATTAGAATATTATATCTATAATATGGAGAGTTGCACTTGTTCATTTTAGATATTCATGCCTTTTATTTTTTTCTCTTGGTTGTTGTACTACAATGGCTAGGGCAGTCTGTGAAATGATGAAGTGATTAAAGTAAGCATCCTTACTTTGTTTCCAATCTCATGAGAAACCAATTTAGTTTTTCACCATCAAGTATATTTTTTAAAGAACCATTTATCAATTTAAGGAAATTCCTTACTACTCCTATTTTGCTGAGAGTTTTTATTGTGAAAGGATATTAAATTTTGTAAAATCATGTTATTTTTTTCCTTTACTGAGTTGATATGGTAACTTACATTGACTGATTTCAGGATGTTAAATCAATTTTCTGTTCTAGGAATAAAAGATATTTATTTGGTCATGATGTATTATCACTTTTTCTATATTGTTTTTTTATTCAATTTGCTAATATTTTTAGGAATTTTTAGTTTGTATTCATGAAGGGTATTCTATAATTGTTTTCCATACATTTTCTCAGGTTTGGAATTTGGTTTATTCTGGAATCATAAAATGAATTTAGCAATGGAACATTCTCCCCTATTTTCTGGTAATTTTCCCTCCCTACTATACTATTTGTATTATCCGACAAATAAGCTGTTATTTAATTGATCTTAAATAAACCCCTTTACAAGAGAACAATCTGAAAAAAATTATCTATAGTCACTCTCTCACCCATTCTCTGTTGAATCTATTCAAATCTGTCTTTGTCCTCTCCTTTGTACCAAATCTGTTCATATTGAAGTCGTCAAAGACTTCCACATTGCTAATTCTATTAGTCTTTTTTTTCAGTGTAACTAAACTAAAAGCAACTAAAAGCAACTAAAGCAACATTTGAAATAATTGATCCTTCTCTAAAATCTATCTTCATCTGGCTTCCAAGACAACACACTAATAGGATTAATCTCTAACTCCTTGTGATTTCTTATAAGTATCATTTGCAGTGTCTTCCTTAGCTTTCTCTCCCTTCTAAAAATGGAGTAACCTAGGACTTTTCCTTGATCGTCTTATCTTTACCATATATACTCCTATTCCAAGAGATTATGACCAGTCTCAAGGCTTTAAATACCAAGAATATGCAGATGACTCTGAAATTATCTCTTTTCCAGAATACTCTTCTGAACTTCACACTCATATTCTACTGAAAGTCTCCATTTAGATACTTAAGAAGTATCACCTCATCTCCCTACTTCTTTCATCATGTCTTCTTTCAAGCGATAATATCCGGTCTTGAGAAAGCAGTAAAAAGAAGAAAAAAGAGGTAAAGAATATGACAAATGGAAAACAAAAAACAAGATGTTTGATTTAAATCTAACCATATTAATAAATTAAATTGTCAGTGGTCTAAATATACCAATTAAGGGGCACCTGGGTGGCTCAGTCGGTTAAGCAGCTGCCTTCGGCTCAGGTCATGATCCCAGGGTCCTGGGATCAAGCCCCGCATCGGGCTCCCTGCTCATTGGAGAGCCTGCTTCTCCCTCTCCCTCTGCCTGCCACTCTGCCTACTTGTGCTCTCTCTCTATGTCTCTGTCAAATAAATAAATAAAATCTTAAAAAAATAAATAAATATACCAATTAAAAGGCAAAAATTGTTAGATTAGACAAAGATATAGGAACTAAGCTGAGTACAGAAATGTACTTTTAGTATAAATATGCAAATAAGTTAAAAGTAAAAGGATGAAAACCAATATACTATGATAATACTTATCAGAAAGGCTATATTAATAAATATATTATCAGATAAATCAGAATAGGCTATATTAATATCAGACAAACTAGATTTCAGAGCCAAAAATATTTCCAGAGATAAAGAAGGTTATTTCATAATGATAAAAGGATCAGTTTATTAAGGTGGCAGAGCCCCAAAATATATGAAGTAAAAACAGAGAATTGCTTGGAGAAATGGATAAACTTCAGTTATAGCTGGAGATTTCAACATCTTTCTCTCTCTCTCTCTTAATAACCCATGGAAATAGAGAATCAGTAAAGGTATAGAAAACCTGAACTATAACCAACTCATTTGTAGTAATTGGTATTTATAAAACATAAAGGGCAAAATAGCGAAAAATACATTTGTTTTAAGAGTACATTAACATATAAGAAGATAGACTATATTCTGAGTCATAAATAAACCAAGTCTCAACCAATATGCAAGTATCTAAGTCATAGAATATGTATTCTCTGACTACTATGCAAGTAACTTAGAAATCAATAAAAGAAAGGTATCTGGAAAGTAGCCAATTATTTGGAAATGAAAGAACACATTTCTAAATAACCCATGGGTCAAGGAAGAAATAGAAAGGGAAATTAGAGAGAATTTTGAGATGAATGGAAATGAGGACATATTAAAATTTATGGATGGTGCTAAAGTAGTACTTACAAGGAAATTTATAGCACTGAATGCCTATGTTAGAAAACAGGAAAGGTCTCAAGTTAATTACCTCAGTTTCAACTTTAAGTAACTAACAAGTACTAAGTAGCTAGAAAAAGAAGAGAAAATTAAATACTAAGCAGCTAGAAAAAAAGAGAAAATTAAATACTAAGTAAAGGGAAGAAAGAAAAAAATAAATATCAGAGTGGAAGTCAATAAATTAGAAAACAGAACAATAGAGAAAATCAATGAAAAAATCTGGTATTTTGAGATCAATAAAATTGATAAAACTTTGAATTGACAGAGTGAACAAGAAAAAAGAGATAATACAGGTTACCAACAATCAGGAATTAGAGACACAATATCACTACAAATATTAAAGATACATAGGAAATTTATGAACAACTTTCTGCCAATAAATTTGACAACTTACATGAAATAGAAAAAGTTCTTGAAAGAAATAAACTATAAAGCTTATTTAAGAAGAAATAAATAACACAACTAGTCCTATATCTATGAATGGTGTTGAATCTGTAGTTAAATATGTTCTTTTTTTTTTAAAGATTTTATTTATTTATTCATGAGAGACAGAGGGAGAGAGAGAGAGAGAAGCAGAGGGAGAAGCAGGCTCCCAAGGAGCAGGGAGCCCGATGCGGGACTCGATCCCAGGACTCTGGGATCATGACCTGAGCCGAAGGCAGATGCTTAACCATCTGAGCCACCCAGGCGCCCTAAATATGTTCTTGTAAAGAAAACTACAGGTCCAGATGTCTTCCCTAGTGAATGCTAACAGATATTTATGGAAAAAAATAATAATTCTTCTCCAGAAACTCTTCAGAAAGTAGAAAAAGAGAGGAAACTTCTCCATTTATTCTGAGTCCAGCATTAACCTGATACCAAACTACACATAGATATTATAATAAAACTACAGACTAATATCACTCATGAACATACATATAAAAATCCTAAACAAAATTCTAGCAAACTGTATCTAGCCATACATAAAGAGACTAATATGTCATCATCAAGTAGTGTTTATCCCAGGAATGCAAGACTGGTATAACATTCGAAAAACCCATTCTTTGACTGTATATGAGTCTAAAATGTTCCCATATATGCCAGGGTCTCTCTTCGAGCTTTCTTTTTTATTGTTTTATTTGTTAATATTGCATCAATATCACCCTTTCTTATGGCTTTAAATTTATTATGTGAATTATAGCTGGGAAGACAGGTAATGTCTTATCCCTCATTTATAAGGTTGGATTAGTTTCCCCAGACTTTTTTCTTTCCATGAAACTTTAGAGTAAGTGTTTTAGGTTACTCAAAAATAACCAGTTGGAATTGATCTTTTTAATGATACTGAATGTCCCTTCATTTATTCAGGTAAACGTCTATGATCTTGTTATGGACTGAATGTTTATGGCCCCCTCCAAGTTGATGTTGAAGCTCTGACCTCTAATGTGATGGTATTTGGAGGTGAAGCCTTTAGGAGGTAATTAGATTTAAATTGAGGTAGTGAGGTTGGGCCCCCATGATTTGATAGTGTCTTTATAAGAAAAGGAAGAGAGACCAAGCTTTCTTTCTCTCTGCCATGTAACTGTACAAGAAGGCAGTCATCTGTAAGCCAGGAAGAGGTCCCTCACTAGGAAATGAATTTGCCAGCAACTTGATGTTGGATTTCCCAGCCTGAGAAATAAATATCTGTTGTTTAAGTCACTAGTCAATGGTGTTTTGTTAGAGTACTTGGAACTGATTAATGTAGTCATTTATTATAATTTTATTGTTTCCTCTAAAGAGGAAATTTAAATATTCTTGCTTTCATTACTTCTTAGATATTTTATGATTTATATTGCTATTATGATCAGTATCTTATTGTTAAGTCCTATTTTATTGGGTTGTTGCTGATTTAAATAAATGCTTTTAATTTTGTAGGTTGATTTTTTTTAGTTGGTAAACTTGCTAAAGTTTTTATAGTTACTGATTTTTTTAAAGGTAGGTGTTCATTTCTTGACAGTTTGTGTCTTCTCTCCCAAGGCGCAAGGTAGTCTTGGCCAGGACTACCAGAGTTTATCAATCATTAAAAGTAGTGTGTATAAAGACAATAGGTATCTTTGTCTTACTCTGCATTTCAAATTGAATGCATATATATTCTAGTTTTCCCACTAAAGTTCCTCCATTGTTGCAGGTTTTGGTATATCACATGTTGGTAGACAGCCCCTAAGATGACCCCCCAATGATCCCTGCCTTATGGTATTTATGCTCTTGTGTACTCGTCTTCCTTTGAGGGTGAAGTGAGCTTATTTATTCACTTCTAATGAATAGGATACAGCAGAAGTGATACGATGCCACTTCCAAGATTAGGTTATAACAAAAACTGTTGCTTTTGTCTGGGTTCACTCTATTGTTAGTTCTGGGGGAAATCAGTTGCCCTCTCATGAGGCAGCCCTGTGGAAAGGCCCACATAAATGAGCTGGATGTAGATTTTCTGTGGTCAGTTAAGTCATGTGGATGAGCTTGGAAGCAGTTCTACTGAGGCCTATGAGTGGATTTGGAAGTGGATCCTCCTTCAGTGAACTTTGTGATGATTATGGCCCTGACCCACCCACATCTTGATAGCAGCTTTTTGAGAGACTCAGGCAGAACCACCCAGCTCATCTGTATCCACCTGACTGATTCACAGAAAATAGGAGATAATAAATGCTAATTGTTTTAAGTTGCCAAGTTTTGGGGTTATATAGTAGTAGATAACTAACACACATATTTACTTACTCTTTAAGAGAATTCCCCGCTTTTTCTAGTTTGCAAAAGCATTGCAAATGATTTTAAATCATTATTTGAGAAAATCATATTTTTTCTTTGTCTTAATAATAATGTGGTAGAATGTACTTTTGGGATGCTGGAACACCCTTGGATTTCTGTAATATACTCTGCTAAGTCATGATATATTTTCTTGGATTTTTAGTTAGCTAATATGTTCTTTAGGAATTTTGTTTGCATGTTAATAAGTGAAATGGCCTCATGATTTTGCTCATTTGCATTGTCTTAGCATTGCAGTAGCCCCATAAATTACTTGGGTCCTTTTTGGCCCCATTTTTAAATTAAAAAATGTATATGTATTAATTAAGACAGATATAGCTACTCACTGAAAGTGTAGTAGAACTGACCTATAACGCCATTTGAAACTTTGTAGAAAGAGAGCTATTGGCTACCATTTAAATTTCTGTAAGATTTAGTGGTCTCTTCAGTGCTTAATTTTATCTTTTGTCAATTTTGGCATTTTATAATTTTCTAGGAATATATCCAATTTACATAGGCTTTCAAGTTTATTGATATGATTCTTATAATACTCTAATATTTTAAGTCTCTTTTATGTTTTATTTCCCTTTTCTGTTCTGCATTGTGTTTATTTACATCTTGCCTCTTTTTTTTTGGTCAGGGTTTTTAAATTCTTTCTTAAAAAAATAGCTATATTTTTCTTACTTGTCTCCATTTTTTACTATCAATGTTATTGATTTCTTCCTTTATCTTTATTATTTCTTTCCTTTGATTCTTTAGGTGTTGCTATTCTACAATCTCTTTCATGAAACATTGAGTTTGTTTGTATTTAATCTTCCTTGTTTCCTGATACACACATTTATTTATTTATTTACTAATTAAAGATTCATTTATTTATTTGAGAGAGAGAGAGAGAGCACAAGCAGGGGAGGGGCAGAGGGAAGAGTAGAGGGAGAAGAAGACTCCCCACTGAGCAAGGAGCCTGACATGGGGCTTGATCCCAGGACCCTGAGATCATGACCTGACCTGAGATGCTTAACCGACTGAGCCACCCAGGCACCCCCTGATACACACATTTAAACTGTGCTTTCACTTCACCTCTGTCCCACACAGTTTGACAGCCTCTGTTTTCATTGTCATTAGGTTCCAAAATGTTTCTTAATTTATTTTATTTTGATCCAGGAATTAATTAGTAATATGTTATTTAATTTCCAATATATGTAGGAAATTAAAGTTATCTTTCTGTTATTAATTTTGAATTTTGTTGCATTGAGGACAGAGGACAAACGTATCATATTGTCCTTTGGGATTTTTTACCTCTGCCTCATGACTGAATATGTGAACTCTTTTTGTTAATGTTCTGTATGTGCTCAAAAACAATATGTTCTTCTCTGTGGATTGTAGAGTTCTATGTATAATCTCAAGCTTATGAGTTGTTTTTTTCAGACGTCTGGTATCTCTGCACATACTTTTATATGGTTGCTTTCTTTGTATCTACAAGTGGTGTAAGATCAACAGCTAGAATGGTTTCTTCTAGAGTTCTTTTAGGTTCCTTGATATATTTTGAGGCTATGTAGTTAGCTCTGTATATGTTAGTATGTTCATGCTGTATATGTTTTGCTGTTCCTTTTATCAGAATACAGCATCTTTTTTTTCTTTTTTAAATAAAATTTTGTCTTAAATTTGAATTCATTAGATATTAAAATTTCTACCTAGATATTTTTTGTTCATAATATCTGGTACTTTTTTTTCCATCTGTATCATATTTAAACTTCTTCATTAAGTGTGTCTTTGGATGGGAGGGTTTTTTTATTTTATTCAGACCTTTTATATTACTGTAACCTTTGTAATGTGTTCATATCTTTTCTCATGGAATATAATATAAACATTCTGCAAAAAAATGTAACCTGTCAGCTCAGTATGTGTGGGTAAAAGTACTCTATTTAGATCTGGAAGGACTAGGATATTACAGAGATAGTAAATAGTCTAGGTTTATAGATTCATATCATGACCTATTCAAAAATGCCCCAAATTTCACCTGGTTTCACACTATGGAGACTAAACTTGAATGTGGTATATATCTCTGGCTTGGGAGAAAAGATGTGCAAATATGAGTAAGAACTGGGACTTCCTTGAACCACCTGCTTAGCAATGCTTGTGTAACTGTTTAAAATAGGGCTCTATTAAAAACTCCCCTGTGAGATATATGGCAGAGTCCTCCAGCTGGTAGTGTTCCTGACATATAACTCTGGTTCAGCGCTTGCTGCACTGAGGTGGGGCATGAAAAGCAAGATTGAAGGAGGTAAGGCAGTAATTATGCCTCTGTGATAGACTAAGTAATTGAGCGGTTTAAATGAGAAGGTTACAACTTGGAATGAGACACAAAAGAACTTTGAATATAATGTCAAAAGTAAATATTGGGTAGATACATTTTTCCTCTCACAATTGACTTTAATTGGATTTTTAACAAATGTATATTAAAAGAAATTATTCATACTTTAGGCTGCCAGTGTTAGCTGGAATGGATCTGTTTGCATGTGAATTATGAGAGTTTTGTTCTCATTTTTCTTTCTTTCTTTAAACACTGTTTCAATGTATTTTGATGTTTTTTAGTGTATGATGTTAGTTTGAAAATACATATTCGAATGCAACTTCTCCCTTGTGAATCAATAATAATAAGTTAAATCAGAAAATACTGTTTCTCTTTCAAGCTTGGCCTTTCTGGGGCAAGGTACGGGCACTTCTCTTGATGTTTTACTTTCAAGTTGTCTAAGCAAATTGGAAATAGTGCACTGAAGGCACTTTCACATGTGATATCTGTTAAACGACATTTACAATTTATGTATTCTTACACTGAATTTTCCTTTCTACTTTTAAAGACTAAGAAATAAAATTTCTCTCCCCAGTTACTTTTTTTTCCTATTTGGCAAAGAGAATATTGAAATATATTTTTTGGTACTGTAGATAAGCAAGGCTATTATTTTATCCATCAATTCCATTGTACGTCTACATTTGCTAGGAGTTTCCTTTTTAACTCTTACATTTGGTTTGGCAGTGAGAAGATCTGTCTATCTTTAACCCAAGTAATTTCTTTTAAAAATAAAACGTCTCTTAACTCCCACCCCTGAAGGTAAGTGGTAAATTGTACAATCATACTTTTCATCTACACGTGAGGTATTTACATTAAATATGCATGACATATATAATGTATGCATAGCTGAAAGCAAAAACTGCCACAGTGTTAGAATCATTTAAAGACTTTATTTCACAAAACATCTAAAATACCATAAAGAATTAATTAATCCTGATGCAAAGCACCACAAATATGCAATTCGCAAAGCTTATTTTTAAAGGCATAGTTTACAAAAATATATACATAAAATTTTCTTTTGGCAGATTGATATGACTCATAGAAAGCACATAACATGCAAGAGGAAGAAGAGACTAAGTGGATGCACGTAAATATGTGATTTTTATGCTACTGCAACTGAATGCATTGGTTTCATCATTAATTTGCTTATATCCTTGTTAATTCTTTTAATACCTTTCTTTGGTATGGGTCAGGTTAAATATGATAAGATAGGGATAAAATGTTTTTTTAAAACGGAGGAATTGCTTTGTTCTGAAGTTCAGCTAATAAACCAGGGGAGATCAGAGACAGGAAAAACATTGAAAATTAGAGGACATTTGATAAGAATGATCTCTCGTATTTGTAAAGCACTTAACAGATTTCCTCATTAGTAACTGCTGATATTATGATCTTAACATTTTCGGTGGTGAGACCCTGGTTAACAGGAATTAAGAGATGAGTGAATGGGTAAAAAAATCGAGGCAAAGAAAAAGACTTTTCTTAAGAAGTCTGCCGTGAAAGGAATGATATGGAGCAAAGATAGCTGGAGGACAAATAGAGGTATTTTATTAAATTATCTTTTGATTCATTGGAACATAGGTACAAGTGGAGGGAAAATGCAAAAACAAGAACCAGAAGGTATGAGAGATACCAGGGGTAACTAATAGAATATAGACAGAGCTAAAGGACAGAAGGATTGCACACTCTCATACAGAGAGAGGAAAACAGGAAAAAGAATAAGTAAATATGGAGAAATATTTAGAGGCTGGAATAGAAACATTGAAGATGTTTATTTTCAAAGATTCTGTAATTATAGCAGCAAAGTTTCTCTGGAGAATGAGAGTCTGCAAAGAGAGGGAAAGTTTATGATTGACATTGTAGGAAACAGCATAGATATTAAATAAGGATCGCTGCAAATGGCAGTTAAGCACCCAACTGATACTGGAATAACTGGAAGTTTAGTGACTTTCCCAGCAATGCCTGACAAGGAGGGGGCAGGAGCTGAGACCATGGGCGTTACCATTTATCCAGGGTTGGAGAAAATGTGAACTTTAGAGAAAGTAAAAATTGGTCTGTGAAGATAAACTATCAGAACTTCTATTTCATTTTGATTTTTTAACCCCTGAGAGATAAAGGTTAAAGTTTTTAAGGCTTAACTCCTGCAGCCTGGCCACCCAGGGAAGGCACTAGCTTTCTACAAAGTTCTGTGGAAACCAGCGACTGATCCTGGTCAGTGACAAGGCTTGGATCCCAGTCCCACGTCATGCCTAGGAAGGGGCCGGTGCTTCATCAGTGGGGAAGGCTGATACACTGTGCTTGCTATGTGGTAAAGGTTCCTCTACAAGACTTGGGCCCCAGCTTCATTACCAAACCAGTGAAGGGCCTGGTGTTTCTTCACTCATGAAAGGTTATACACTGTGCTTGACACAACTTCAACTGCATGGCTCTTCTCTGGCCCTGTGACTTCAACTGCCTGGCTCTTCTCTGGCCTCCTGTTAGGGGAGGAGCTGGTACTGCAAGGTTAAGGTTGGAGTCACTATCTGGAACATTATAGCATTGTTGTACCCTGACTTCTGATCATGCCAGTAGAAGGGCAGTGCTTCCTTGATCTTGGACAATTCCCCTGTCCAAGGGTCTCTGAGCCTCCCCAGGAGTCCTGGCAGGTTATGGTGCTCTCTACAGTATAGGATGGGGCAACTGGACCTAAACACCTGCCGTAAAGCCCCCTCCTTGAATTTGCCCCTGTGAATGCCATCTATCATTCTGGAGTATGTGTGGGTGCTGCTTGGCCATTTTCTGACAATCAGGAAGTCCAGGGACATCATCTCTATCATGAAGAAAGGCAGATCTTTGTTATGGCTAACCAGAGATGGGGAGATAGAGGAGGGCAAGAGGGAGCTGAAGCTCATTGACTTTTACAATAGGCCGGTATCAATGGACCTGGGACAATATAAAATCAGTAGGTGTAAGGGGGTGAGAGAGGCATAAAGACAGAGGACTATAGTCAGAGAAAATAATTTCCTGATTTGAGTTCATGCATGTAAGCATTAGTGCATTATGTCAAGGTTCAAACCGAAGAGTTGGCAGAAGTAATGAGAAGGCAGCATATTGCAAATATGTTTTTTAAAAATTTGTAAAACTGAATTGGTTAAAGTTTTAAGAAGAATTTATCCTCTGCAAAGTTATTTCCAGTATATGTTTCTTTCTGGCATTTTTTAGTATATTATTTCTGGGCTCTATTATCAAAACATTCTAGTAAAGAAGTAAAGAGATAAATTGATGAAGGAAATTTTCTTCAACTCTTTTATTATTGACTGTAAACCACACACACACACACACACACACACACACACACAAACATACACACAAACACTATCATATATTCTCCTGAATTGAGGAAATTACAAAATATCTGGTGGACACTCAAAAAATAATTGTCAGTATAATCATTAATGATATGTACTGTCATAAAAGATTACTTGAAGAGAAGACTGATATATCTAGGAATTCTATGGTTAACTCATGGTAAATAAAAGCCAAATCAAATATTTTATCTCCTCATTTTAGGACATAACATGTTTGAAATTAGGTGCATTTGAATTTGACGGTATCTTAGTTTTAATAAAATACCTTAATAATATTCTCATTAACTCTTCTTGTAAATCTAAATGTTCTCAGTGCAGAGTAGGTTGTGGGGAAAAAACCTTTTTAAAACATGTAGTATCTCACCTATTATACTTTATTTAATTTATCACTTCAGTCTTAGATTGTTGAATTGCCTGTAGGAATTAGAAAGTGGAGAATGATAGGGTCAGATCGTGCCATTACAAATATAAGTTAATACCACATTTTAACATTTTATCCTCTCTCTAAGACTCCAGTCAGCAAGCGGATATTGTCAAATTGCAGAGTTTTCTCTGCAATTAAGTAATAACATGCCGATAACAAAACAACCACCCAAATCACGAAATCAGCAAAACAGAAAGGGAAATGTGAATCTTCACTTCTCTCTCTAGCTATGCAAATTCCACGTGGATTTTTCTGGGCTGTCTGGATTGCAGGTTATGCTCCTAGCATGTAAAGGCTTCATTCCAGATGGACTGAAATCAGAACTAAATATCTGGTTCAGCCACGATGAGTTATTCTATAGTCTGCAGTCTTAGACAAATGTCGGAAAATGTAGCTACGTTTTAGTTTTGCTCACTTCTTATGGGTGCCTAAATTGTGATAACTTGTAGTTGATAATTGCCCAAAGTTCAAAATTGCAATATTTTTCCTCTTGGTGAGAAGGAGGGAAAAAAAAAATGAAGGATTTTTCGTGTCTCTCAGATATATTGGCCTATTCTCCAAATGACAGGTTCCTGACTGATCAACTGTACCACCTGCTACTAAAGCTCAGTAATATTAGTCTGTGGAATGGTTTCATTCTCATCTCACACCTCAGAGATCTTGCGCTCAACCCCAGGCATCCCTTGTGTGTTTAAATCAGCTTAACGGCTCATACAGTGCGCTGATTTCCTTGTAGGCCTCTGTTTTCTCAAAAAGTGATCACCTTTTGCCAATGCCCTCAGGATTAAACAGGGCAGTCTGGTTTTCCTTTTCTGCATTGGCTATACCTTTGTAGTCAATAAAAGACTAACTAGAAAAGAATCAGCTGATGAGAGAATCAATCTTCTGGAAGCCTCCCCACAGTTTTCTCATCATTTTTGTGCCGTCTGTCATCTCAGATTGTAAAATGGAAACCAAAACTCAGTATGTGGGAAGACTTTTACTGCTCCTTGTTAACAAAAACAGTAAGACCAGGGGTTTTGATCTTATGAGTGTATAGGTAAACAGTAAGCTGTAAGTGCGCACTCTTGAAGTGGCTTTTCTCTGTTTCTAATGGAGGTTTGCAAAGAATTATCAAAGTGGTATCAAAAAGGTCTCCTAACATACTGTAGTGTGGATATCCATTCTGAGGAGGTCAGGTTAAATCTGAAGGTCTTATATAGGACGATCCTGGGGTATCTTGTGGGACAGCAAGCAGTACTATGTGCTTCTTCCTAATAGAGAAACAGAGAAATAGAAAAAGGACCCTTTCTGCATTTTTATCACTGGTTACATTGCACTAATTTATTTCTATAACATTACATTTTAAATGAAGTGACATTTTATCTCACTTAACTTTTATTTTAACAACTTAATGTCACATAATTTGCTTTCTTGTAGAGTACTCAAAAATATGTATGAAATATATTCAGATTACTTTGGCAGATAAAGGTCATTTCTTCATATAACCCATTGTATATATTTTCTCCAGCGTCAGAGAATCTGCAAATCATTTTCTTCTTGCTTTTAGTTTATGGCTTTAGATCTCATTTGTTACTTGAAAGCACAATGAGCAGAGGGAATTTAAACTTGCTAACTGATCCTATTAAAATACAAAATAGAGTTTGAAATTTCCTTTTTTTTTTTCTTTTTTGCTTGAGTTCAGGCTTTCAGTCAGTTACAATGCTATCAGAGCTGTTTAGCTACTCCCTCTGGTAATATATAAAATACATTTAGTAAAAATAAAAATGTATTTTTAAATGTGTGAAATCCATTTGAAATTCTCTAGTATGAATTATGTTACTGAATTATGAAGTAGAATGATTTCATTACTTTTTTTCAATGTCATTGAAGTAGCCAAATGATTAAATTGTTCTGCTTTCTGGAGCCAGGAGTATGGTTGGTGAGACCACGATTGGCATTTTTCTACCGCTTATTGTTCACTTGTTACTGGCAATTTGAGTGTGTTAATGATGTATTTTCTTCTGTGAAGATATTTAATTTTTTTTATCTGTCTTTGAATTTGTAAGGTAATAACAGAATACTATTAGAAGGGGAAAGACATCTGTAGCATTTTTCTAATTATCTGGAATTTATTTCAATTTAAATCATACATGAGGTTAGCTCATAAAATGGAGAAGGTGGGGAATAGAATATTCTTCATCTTATCAGCTTATTCTTTTCTATTATCGATACCCATTGACTGTTCATGAAATTCTCGTCATTACACTGGATTGACTGTTCATAAAATATATAGCCTTTTCCTGAACGTTATGTAATTGTGTATTTTTTTTTTAGATTAATCATTTATTTTTAGAGAGAGTGTGCAGGTGCACGCCCACACATGAGCCAGGGTGAGGGGCAGAGGGAGAGAATCTCAAGCAGACGCTCTGCTGAGTGCAGAGCCAACATGGGGCTCAATCCCATGACCCATGAGATCCAGACCTGAGCTGAAACCAAGAGTTGTTTGCTCGACCGGCTGAGCCACCCAGGCTTCCTAATTATGTAATATTTTTGATAATGCAAAAGATCCAAGATTAATTAAGGAATCTGAATGACATTGCACAGAATATCCTTATGTTTTCCATATTTCTAAGCTGTTTTTTTCAATATTTGATATTGCCTCATTTTCTCATTACAAATTGTCCCTTAGACATTGAGTTTTATATTGATTGGTTGATTGCGGGAACACTTTCTATAGCTAAAATTTCTTGAGAAAATAAAGATCCCTTTTCTTTCTCATAGCCCAAACTTAACATTATTTTTAGTGCTGTGTTATCACAAAGCACCTAAATCTCACGATGGCAGGATCCTCACCTTCCATGTCATAATTGTATCTCCTATATCTGACATAGAGAAAGTGCTTCATTAGTAGTTGTTGATTCAGTAAAAGTGGGAATTTCTAGAGGATGACTTTATCTCAGAGTCTAGAAGTTCTTAAAAATCTGAGTACCTAGGATGCACAAACCAGGTTGCTGGGGCCTGCGACATAGTGTAATGCAATATTACTGCCTTTAAGGGGTTTACCAAAAATGGTTTTTCACATTACTTAAGAGCAGTGGTTGGGGTGGAGGGATGGTATGAGGATTTTTTTATGTCATTTTTTGTTTATATTATATATCTTTTATCTGTTCCAGAAAGGATACTGCCATGGGAGAATAATTTGGTTGTATTTCTCATGAAACCATTGCTTGGAGAAACCAGTTGTATGAAAGCAAAAAGAGAGAAAGTGAAAAATTCAGTCAGTGACTTTATATTCCAGTCTATATGTCCAATCTACTTAATTTATTTTGGTCAGTATTGTTTTTCTTGATATTATATAAACAAACTGATGGTAAGATTGTCCAAATAAATATTAATTAACTGAGCTCTAGTTAAGGCATGTCATGCAATTCTCATTTGCATCTTGTAAATGTTAGGCTGCTTTCAGTATTGCTGTCAATATAGATGGAATAGGGTATAGAATTAAGCAGTCAGGAACAGGGAAAATTGCAGGCCAAGTGGAAAATTACTTAATGTATAATAGGGAATATATAAGTGCTATGCAAGAAATAATGTCTTTTTTTCAGTTGTGTCAGATGTATCTTACTTAGAGAAATAAAAAATAAATAACAAAAGTCAGGGGAAAACTCATATATTTAATAATTTAGATGCCAAAGTGTACTATAATATTCTACATCATTCTTCTGTTTGACAGTGGCCTGTGATTTCTTTTTCCAATTAAAGATAATTTTCATGGCTAATGCCCATATCTTCACATTTTTCATCCTCTTTAGTAAAAACTCATTGTATTATATTAAGCACTGTGTCCATCCAATATAACCAAGCCTTCAAACTCACACTGAATCCCTGATAAAAATTTAATATTCAAAATTCTCTTGCCGTCTTTTACTGTTGCTATGGTAAACTCATGATGACACATACAGTTTGTCTGGAATAGTAAACCCCAAGTACAAAGTTATAAACTAATAAGAAATCATATGTAATTATATATATATATATTTTAAAGATTTTATTTATTTGACAGAGAGAGACACAGGGAGAGAGGGAACACAAGCAGGGGGAGTGAGAGAGGGAGAAGCAGGCTTCCTGCTGAGCAGGGAGCCCGACGCGGGGCTCGATCCCAGGACCCTGGGATCATGACCTGAGCCGAAGGCAGACGCTTAATGACTGAGCCACCCAGGCGCCCCAATCATATGTAATTATAGAGGCATCAATGACATCTGATCATGGGTGACTCCCTATTATGTTATTTTTATTGTTAATATACATAATTAATTATAATAATTTATTACTGCATTAATGAAATAGTAAAAGAAAATATGTATATACCCTTCGTTCTGTTTCCAAAAAAAGGAACTTAAAGCTATATGTGAAAATCCATACAACAAAATATAAAAGAACCTTTAAAAAATCGAGTGAATTGGGGCAAAGGAAAAAAATGAATCTGTGGGTGAGGTTGGTACACAAAGTGCAGGATAATTTTGCTCTTCTAGTAGAGATGGATCACACATTGGCTTTAAGCTTCCAAGTAACCTGTAAGAAAAAAAAAACATTATGAGTTACATAATTCATAATATCCATAATCTAAAAATAATCTAGTTGCCTTGGCAACACAGAGATCCTGATAACAAAGATAAACTTCTTCTTCTGGGTCTCCATTGAGCAGGCACTGTTTAACTTGGGGAATATTGCCTGCATTCACATCTTACAGGGAATACCCTAACCAGTTTCATAGGGCTATTTCTTATGATATCCCTCAGTATAGGCTGATGGCATCTTACCAAATTAGAATTTAAAGGAAGCTATTTTACAGCTATGAGAATAAATAAATAAGTATTGAAGTTAGCCAGTATCCCTAGTGTATTGCAAAGAGTAGAATCATGCAGGATCCTTGTCAATTTTGCTCAAAATCAAGTCAGAGAGTGGTCAAAGTAAAGAAAAGCATTGAGGAGGAGAATGTCAGTGTCATAGATTATACATGTGGTGCTTAGTTTCCAAACATTGCATCAGTGTCAAAATTTTAAAATATAAAAAAACCATTACTGTGACTCAAAGAGACATGTTGAATGCAAATGTGTCTTGCATTCATTTACTGTAAAGGGGAATTAATTGACTTATGTAACCGGGCAGTGGGTGTATCTGACTTAGTCATGGCTAGATTCAGAAGTTCATGTGATGCCATTAGGATTATATTATGTTTTTTTAATCTTCAGGCTTTGCTTACCTCGGCCAATATTCAGATAGGTTGTCTCCATATAAGAGCACGACTACATTACCTTCACTGGTTATGATATTCGGGAGTGTTTTCATCATAGGTCAAAATTCTGACTAGATTTATTGTTTAACCAATTACTGGGGCCATGATGATGTGACTTGTGATTGCCCACTGTTGAAACCTGGGCAGCAGAGGTCAGTTTCATGCACACCACGTAGAATAAATATAATAAATAAATAGATTCCTGAAAGGTCTAATAAAAAACAGTGACATTTGTTTATATCCTATAACCTTCTTTCTTTGCATTATGGCATAATTAGGTATACAACAAAACTGAAGGCAAACAGTAAAAAATTTTTTAGGCCTATCTCTTGGTTCTTCCTGAATTTTCTTTTAACCAGTATCTTAAATATTTTAAAAAATTAAGTTTGTTTTGACACTTTTCTTTCCTAGTTTTCTAGAAATAAGCCTGTTCAAAGGGAAATATATTTCTTGATCAGGAATAGCTAATAATGTTCCCAATTATTCATTTTCTGTAGTTTCATTTTATTAAATGAACTCCATAATGTAATGTGATGTAGACTAAACTTCTAGCCTCCTTTGAAGCTAATTGTAATTCTATGACTAAGTTCTTTCCTCCTGGATGTAACCTAAGTGATTATATGCAAATTCTGGGACACCTAACTAAACAAAAAGCCCTTACATGGGTGAGTCTCTAACCTCCCTTTTCTTGGGCTAGAACAAAGGATATGTGGAGAGCTGGCTTTGACTTTGCAGATGAGAACATTCTGGGAGAGATTCTTAACCTCACGAGGTTCCGTGAACCGAGGGATCTATAGACAGAATCCAAGGGGGGCATGAACTTGGAAGGGAACAATTATATCTTAAATTTCATTAACCTCTAATTAAAAAATAGCATTTCTTTCAATTATGAGTGTAGGTAAAAGCCTTTGTATTCTTAGCGGTATCTGTGCCCTTCTCATCTGTAGAATAACAGATATTTTTATATCACATTATAATTGAAGACACATCAAAATATTATGTTTATCCCTACTGAAAAATTTTGATAGTTATTATACCAACCACTTAATCTTGATATTTAATGTATTAATAGTCACATATATTGCTGTTTCATGAATTTGTTTTTCTAATATTTTGATTGGATTTATATTTTAATATAATTAGGTTTCCTTTGGAGTCCTATTTATTTTATTTTATGTGATAAAATACTAATCAAATAAGGCATTCATGGACCTTTGAATATAGCCAGAGGGACCCATGACTCAAGGTGATGGGGAGTCAGGTAGCAATTTGGAGGAAGAAACTTCTGGTTCCTGACTGGGCTTCTAGGGCATAGTTGCCCTGCCAGCCTCACAGCTGGACTATTGGACTACTGCTGGTGTTTGTTTTCTAGGGTTGCTATAACTAGGTGCCACAAAGTAGGTGGCCTCGAATAACAAAAATTTATTTTCTCATAGCTCTGGAGTCAAGAAGTTTAAAATTAAGGTGTTGCCTGGGTCTTATTTCTATGAAGCTTCTAAGGGAGAATCCTTCCTTGCCTCTTCCAGCTTCTGGTAGCCCCCAGGCATCCCTTGGCTTGTATACGTGTCACTCCAATCTCTATCCTTCTTTTCAGTTGGTGTTATTTCTGTGTATCTGTATGTCTGTTCACATTGTCTTTCCTCTTTTAAGAAAGACACCAGTCATATTGGATTAAGGGCCTACCTTACTCCAGTATGACCTCATTTGAACTAATTGCATCTGCAAAGAACCTATTTCCAAATTAGATGGCATTCACAGGTACTGGGGGTTAAGAGCTCAACATATCTTTTGGGGGGGACCCAATTCAACCCATAAAACTTGAGACAAACAGATATTTCCTTGTAATTTAAGGCACTCTATTTTGAGGCTTCTGTTTTTTTTTTTTAACTTAACCTGTACTTGGGTTCAAATATACTTTGTCACCCAAAGTAAGACAAATTCTAATGTAGGTAACAGAGCTCTTGTAGAGTCCTGATTGCCCAAGCAATTAATTATTCCCAGTCTTTTCCAGTTCACAATAACTATATTCTCTGATCAACTGACAAAGTAATTCCTTAAGGACAGGAGTCCAGCCCATATCCTATGTTTTTTTAAAGATTTATTTATTTATTTGAGAGAGAGAGAGAGTGCACATGTGTGTGCATGTGAGTGGGGGAAGGGGCAAAGGGAGAGGGAGAGAAACTTTAAGCCGACTCCCTGCTGAGCATTAGCCTGACTTGGGGCTGGATCTCACAGCCCATGAGATCATGACTTGAGCCAAAACCAACAGCCAGGCACTTAACCAGCTGAGCATTAGCCTGACTTGGGGCTGGATCTCAACAACCCATGAGATCATGACCTGAACCAAAACCAACAGCCAGGCACTTAACCGACTGAGCCACCCAGGTGCCCCACCATATCCTATTTTTAAAAAAATAAAGTCTTATTAGAACATAGCCACATCTATTCACTTAGTATTGTCTTAGCTTCTCCCACACTACAGTGGCCAAGTTACATAATTTCAGTAGAGACTGTAGAGCCCATAAAGGCTAAAATATTTACTGTTTGGTCATTTACAGAAAAAGTTTGTCAACCCCTTCTCTAGGATATGAGAGAGATGAGCAAGAGGTTTGACTTATTCTTCTACTTGGTCTCTGTATTATAAAGGTGGGGGAATCTTGTTAAATCAGAACTCAAACAGTAAACAAACAGGGAAACATGAGCCAGAACCTTAAACTGAGCCTATGAATTGCTCAAAACACAATTTCTAGTTCTGGGATATATTTACACCTGTTGTTGAAATCAATTATCTAAGGCTAATCCCAGACAGGAAAAATGCACACAATTTCCAAGTTTCCTTAATAATAAGAAAGCAACAATAAATTGAAACTCCCTTGTAATAGGAAAAATGGTTATTTCAAATCAAGAGACTGAAATTCTAATAAGAACAATCATCGCTATAATTGTATGATATTTCTTACTTCCACTAGCATTATTAATGGGACTATGGTTTGACCTGACAATGAGAATAGCTTCCCTTGTGGCATTTTGGCAGTTCTATTTCTGTTCTTTGAGAAATAAGGAGCAGACAAAGAATAAAGTCCTTGCTTGAGCTGCTAAAACAATAACATAGTGTGAAGAATTTCCAGTTACTCATGAACTCAAAGGACCCCATTTTTATGGCTCCTTGCGAACTGGAAGCTTGATGGACACTCACAGAAAAGACCTTAGTTCCCTTGAAATCAGCAGTCATTTGAGGAAATATCACTGCATTTGGGCCCTATAGACAAATGAGTATAGCAATGAAATTTCTTTTGGAAAGGAAAAAGATATCTTATGTAAAACAATATGAAAGGCCACAGGAAAGCAGTTAGTATGTCATGTTCAGGGTGCATTGTAGAAGTAATAGGGAACTTGCCAACCACAGGCTTAGCTAAGTTACTGCAGGCACTAGGACTTTATGGTCACAAATCTCCTGGGATTTCTGTTAAAAAGATGTGCTCTACTTTAGAATTTTTGGTTTTTCTTTAATGAACATTTTTCAAAATGCTGGGGTGACAAGCAGAAATTACAATATTTTTGACACTTATTTAAGAATAGAATTAGGACACAAAGATTGTACTATTGCCATAATTTAGTGGAACTTGAAAAATGCTAGACAACAGAAGTCCAAAAGCATAAGAGACATTTTAAATGGCTAAACATTCTCCTGCTTCTACCCTGTTCTTGCCCAAAATGATGATATTCCTTGATTGAACCCATCATGAATTATTGTCGCTTTTAAGGGAACTTTTTCTTCAGCCATTATCTTCTCAATTCCCCTTCCTTCATTTTCAACCTCTCCTCCTTTTCTTATTTGTCTTTCATAAAGACAGATTCTGTTTGGGTGCATTCATCTGCATAGAGGTGTGGTAAATGTTCCTATACACCGGACATGTGAAGATATCTAAATTATGTAGCAAAGGCCTATTTCGATTTTTTTCTAAACTCCATAGTCTGGAAAATGAATTTTAAAAGAGAGTAGAGTAGTGTTTAAGATAAAACTCTGAAGTACAACCAATAAGGTTCTGATTACCTAAGGCAGTCATCGGCCATCTTTGAAAGTCTAGGGAGGCTCCTTCCTTACCCAGGCATCCCAAGTATGTACTGTGCACACCTTGACTGGGAAAATGGAATCCATGAGAGAAGGCAGAGTGAGCTAAGCCAAAAGAATTAACAAAACCTGAAGGAAGAAAAGTGCAAGGGTTTTAAAGACCTGAGGAGTAGAACATTTGGAAATGGGAAGGAGTTTGATGGGGGGATTTAAACAGAAAAGAAAGGCAGGAATCAGACTGTACAAGAACTTGCACATTTAATTACGATAACTTAGCAAATATTTATTATGACTCTATTAGGTGCACTCCCCAGTGAGAATTATCTGGAGACCATGAGGAGTAAGACAAACTCTTTTTTTAAATTTTAAGTCCAGTATATTTAACATAGAGTGTTATATTACTTTTGGGTGTACACTATAGTGATTTAACAATTCCGTACATCACCCGGTGCTCTTCAAAAGTGCACTCCTTAATCCCTATCCCCTATTTTCCTCATCTCCTCCATCTACCTCCCCTCTGGTAACCATCAATTTGTTCTCTAGAGTTAAGAACCTGTTTTTTGGTTTGTCTTTTTTTTTTTTCTTTGTTTTGTTTCTTAAATTCCACATAGGAATGAAGTCATATGATGTTTGTCTTTCTCTGACTGACTTATTTCACTTAGCATTATATCCTCTAGATCCATCCACATTGTTTCAAGTGGCAAGATTCCATTCATAAGACACATTTTTTTTTTTAATTTCAAGCATTGTGCAGCCTTGTGGTAGAGATAGGCAGATACATGTAATTTCAGTCAAAAATAGTAGGCATGAATATAGAAATGTGCTCAGCCAAAGTGTGAAAATACAGGGAATAGATACTTTAAGGAAATATTCCTGGAGGAAATGATGTCTGGGGCAAACTCTAAAGACTATATAAAAGCCATTCTGGTTTTGAAAGTTGAGAAGGGCCTCCTAGACAGAGGGGCCAGAATGAAACAGTTACAAGAGAAAAGTGAGATAAGAACCATAGGCAATTTGGTACTACTGGGCATACAGAATGAAATGGAGGTGTTACATAAGCTTAGATATTCTAGAAAGAGCCAGGTCTTTGAGTCTTTGGATACCAGACTAGAGAGGCCTGTAGACAATGGGGAGATGCTAGATGTTTTAGGATAATAGCTATATATTAGATCACCTTGACTATAGCGTGGATAATAATTTAAAGGTAGCAGGACTGCAAGTACACAGAACAATCTGGAGGCTGTGGCCCTGTAAATGGGGAAAAGAGGGAGAATTGACCAGATTGGTGGTTTTAAAACTTGGAAGCTCATCCTAAGTAATAGATTTTATGTTTGTGTAACTGAGAGACTTATGGTGCCATTGAAGGAAAAGAAATTCAAAGAGCTTTTCTATTTTGGCATGTGGTGAGAAATCTGGTAATGTGGTGCTTATGACTATTTATATTATCATTATTATGCCCTTATGTATGTATAAAAATTGATCTGATGCATAGGATTACCTCAAGTTTAAAGTGACAGGACAATCTAGTAGAAACACTGAGTAGGCAGTTAGAAATTCAACTTGGAGTATCTGGCAGACTCTTGTGATGGTCATAGGTCTTTGAATTTGAAATCAAATCCAATACAAATTATACAAATCTCTAAACTAACTAGTATATAGCAATTTATTATTTACCAAGAATATCTAGTTATATTTTGTGGTTTAGTTCTCCCATAACTGTAGTAGAAAAGACCATTTCCATGTAGCAAATGTCATCAAAATACTCAGCATTTTATTATAGTTTCACTTAACAGAATCAATATGGAAAACAACTATAGCAATCAGAAATGTTGTCTACCTGTTCTCTATGCACATTTTAGGCTTACCTCCTGTGTGGTAATTTTCAGCAATTCATTATTAGGAAGCTCACACATATCTCCTTCCCCAATGTCTTGACTATGAGCACTCAAGCCACTACTTTCCATTGGTCCTGAAAAGTTGTTGAGAAGTTTGGATGACATTGAATATGAGCTCCGGAAGTGCAGAAGGCAGGTTTTACTTATCTCTCTTCCCATTGCCAACAACAATGAATTTGCAGTCAGTAAGTTTTTGTTGAATAAAATGGTTAATTTATGGATTAATAATTTGTTAATACAATTGTTTAACAAAATTTTTTTCTCATCATTTTAAGTTATTTGACTACTTTTAAGGTCTTCTATATCTGGCATCAGAAAACTCTTTCTTTGGGTAAGTGAATGTTTCAGATAACTGAAACTAATCTCTCAAAGCTCTTTATTTGAACCACTTTTGATTAACATCTTTTCAAAATTGTATTACATGCTGTAGATAAGAGAATAAGGTTGAATTAATTTAACCATTTCATGATGGCTCAGGTCCACTGTAATAAGCATTTATCATTGTACTTTACAGCAAAACAATGCAGACCTCAGGGACCATTGAACTAGCAGAACGGTTTGTGTCTAATATCTCATGGACTCAAATTGCTGTATTTTTCTGGTTGGTCTTCTGTTCCCTATTGCTTTTCTTCTGTCACCTGTCACTCTCAGTTGCTGGGGAAACCAAACAACTGCATTTATTAAAATAGTAATCTTAATTTTAAACATCTGAATCAGTGTATTTGTTACATGAATTCTCCTAGGTAACTGATTTCATAGCATACTGACAGTTGGCATATTCCCCTTTTCTTAGCATACCTGGAAATATCTGAAATGAGAAAACACTTTTTTTACAGTTATATTGAGATATTTAATTAATAAAAAATAGTACATAACTCACACACAAATAATATTTGCAGTTTGCAATAAACCTTGAATATTTCTGAATGATCTTCTCCTCCTTCATAAACATTGATGATGCATTCCTGATATGGAAGTCTCTGTGGGTGTATGTGTGTATAAAAGTGTCCTTGCTTTGGAGTTTGCCCTATTTATCCTGACTCCATAGTACTCGTTGTTCACTTCAAATTTGTATATGAGATATTTTCTTTGGCATAAACAGCTTAAAAATTTCCCAAGGTTAGTTCTTAGATACAGTACACATCATAATCAACAATAACATTTAGATCTGCTCAACTAAATTACCATTCCCCCTGTCTGCTCCAGCTGTTCCTCCTTCCATTGGCTTTGGTTTTTGTAAAATCCGCAAACTACATGACCTAGACACTAGTTATTGTTGACCTAATTTTGAGGTCAACAATGACCCGGATGTTGCTAGATCCAATGGCCTAGTCTCAGTTTTACTTGGTCTATCCCAAGATGTGGTAGAGTGGATTATTCCTTTCTTTGAAACATGTTTCTTTACTTGGCTTCCAGAACCTCATCATGGTTTTGATTTTCTTCCAATTCATGGACTACTACAACTAAGGCTGCTCTTTGGTTCCACATCCTCTTCCAGATATTTAAAGGTTGAAAAGTGTTCTTATGTTGGAGTTCATCTGTTTATAATGAATCTCTGTGTGACCTTCCTCAGTCCTGTAGACTTAAATATTTGTATGCTGATAACAAATTTGCATCTCAAACCTTGCTTCTGGTCCTGAACATCAACTGCTTATTTATCATCTCTGCTTGGATGACCAAGAGGTACCTCCAAGCTTATTAGTTCTGATTTTCCCTCATAAGATGGCTCCTCTGTCTTCCTAATCTCAGGAAAGAGCAACTCGATTCTTTCTTCCAGTTGCTCTGGCCTAAAAAAGTGGGATAAAATGTTAAGCACTTTCTTTCTTTCTCTCACGCTGTCTTTGGCAAATCCTGTGAGCTCAATCTTAGAAATATATCTAGAATCTGACTAACTTTCTCACCTCTGCTTCCCTGGTTCAAACTGCTGTACTTCTTAGACCACAGAAATAGCTGATCTTGCTGCTTTTATTCACTGCCTTCTAGAAGCCAATGTCCTCTCAGAAGCCAGAGATATCTTCAGAAAATAAAACTCCAGATCATGCACGCCTTTTTCCCCACTCTCCAATCGTTTCTTGATGAATTAAAGAAAAAAAATAAAATCCAGGACCTCTGGCATGGTCCATAAGGTGTGCTGTGTGATCTGGCCATTTTGTTTGTCTGCAGTCTCATTTCTATCTCCCACTGTGATGCAGGCACCCTGGCTTCTTAGCTGTTCATCAGATATATCAATGACAACTTTTGTGTTTACTGTCCTTCCTTTTACCTCAATGATTGCTTTCCCATAGACCCATAGCTCACTTTCTCACTAACTTAAGCACAAATGTCACCTTACCAGAGTATTCTTCCCTCACCATTCTAGTAAAAGTGCATACACACTTTTGTTTATTTTCCCCCATCGGACTCTGGTATTTATATTATGTTCATTTTGTATGCATCTATTTGTACATTTTTCTTTCTTCTTTTTTTTTTTTTTGTACATTTTTCATCCAAGTAGAATGCATGCCTCTTGAGAGCAGGAGCTTCATTTGTTTTGTTTGCTGTTACATCTTTAGCACCTGAAATGGTGCCTAACACTTAACCATGCTCAATACATACATGTAGGATCAATGGATGGATGAATGATGACCTCTGGGTCTCCCAATTATTTGCTAGGTCCTTCTTGAGAAATGTTTTTTTCTAATCTACCTGCAGAGTCTTTTGGATTTGTACTATTTACCCTTTACCATTTACTTTAGTCAAACACACACACTAAATCAATTTGTTCTGTCCTGAGGATAATTCCATGCCTAACCTATAGTACAAGATCTTTGTGACAACCACTTTCGCTGATGCTCAGGAGCCTTTTATTACCTTATTTTGGGCTTGTGGTTTTGTTGAAGCTGACTGTGGTTATCTGAAGTCTGATTGCCAGTTAAGACAGGAATTACTTTATGGATTTTATTGTTTAAAATACTAGAAGTTTTTCAGTAAAGAAATATTCAGGAAATTATGCTTGATGTATATTGAAATTTTTGAAGCAGAAAGAATTAAAAGGAAGGTTCAAGCATTCACTCATTTTTGGGTTGATGAATGGCAAAAATTATATAAATGGAACTAAAAAGTAAATGCAATCAATACATAATATTGTAATACTAGTTCTAAACATCATACTTGTTACAGCAGTGAATTAATATATTGAAATCTCTTTACTATTGAGGTTTTCAGAGATTGGCTTATTATACCCATATTAAATATGCCATAGACTTGAATGTAATTATTTTCAGGGATAACATAAATATAAAATGAACAAATTTATAGAAAAATTTTATCACAGTTTGAGTTTTGTTTTTTTCTTGTGGGGCATAATCTCAAAGACATTCCAAAGAAAATAAGGTTTTATAAAATAAGTGAAACAAATATAGAAATATCTAGTACTTTAAATCAAAGTCAAACACTATATTGAAAACTGAATTGGTTGAGAACACATTAAACATTAAAGAAATGGGCATTAATTAAATGCTGGCATATCAGGGGGTATTAAAAATCTCATTGAATGATAGGCTTTTCTTATATTTTGAGTCTTCTGTTATAGTATTGAAGAAAAGAAAACATTTCTACATAGAAACAAAAAAATACCTCCCACCCAAACAAATACCTCCCACCCAAGTAAACAACATAATGAACAAAAAATTCCGTTGACTTTTTTTGTTTTGATTTGTTTGATTTTGTTTTAATAATAAAATAATTTAATGGCACACTTATTGAAGTGTCCAAGTTTGGGTAAGGATGGCAGAGACCTCTTGTTTCCTAACCAAAATATCTTTTCCCATTTTTCCCTATTAATAGAACCTTGATTTTATTCAGGGAGGTAATATATGTAGTTTAAAAAAAAACCCAAACAAACCTACATACCATGCCTGTCCTATTGGTAGGTCAGGTCATGACATGGTTACGGTCAAAGAGGGAAAAGTGAAAACATTTGTGTGAGGCTTCTAGGACCTCAGCTAGAGGCAGCTTGTACATTTCATTTTTACTCTTTACCCTTTTCTTCCTGCCAGAAAAAGGGAGAAGATGGCTGGAACTCTAGCAGCCATCTTGAGAACAGAATGATGGAAGGTTTATTAGAAGCTTGAGTTATTGCCTGAGTTTTTGATTGTATCGGAGTCTTTGTTCCAGCCCTGGATGACCTGTCTCCAGATTTCATTCATAAATTTTAAATTAAATCTCTAATTTTTGAAGTTCCTGTTACTAGCAGCTGAATGCAATTCCGATATTATGCAGATAATCTTCAAGTAAAATTTGACGAGGTCTCTTGCTTCTGTTCTGTGTGGTTTTCCCAAGTTTGCCTTCTCCCATATGTCATTTTTGTCATTAAGCTGACTTTCCTCATGAAAATAAAATGACTAGAAATTCTAGGCCTCACATCTGCACGTATTGCCCAGAGCAAAGAAGAATTCTCTTCTTTGCCATTAAACACAAGTCTAGTGATTCATTCTGATTTAACCTAGCTGAACCAGTTACTGTGCAAGAGGTATGGATTACAATATTTAGCTTAACTATTTCCACCCAGCAGCATCCAAATGATGTCATGTAATATTTAAATATTTGTGCCAGTGGAGTTGTGAATATGTTTTTGGCAATAATTTTTTTATAATTATAAAAGCATACAAAGTCATTGTAGAAAAGTTAAAATACAGAAAAATATGAAGAACAACATAATTACCCCTAGTTCCAAGAACAACACATTTGGGACATTTAAGTATATCTCCCTTTTATATGTTTATGTGTGTGAGTATACACACATACACGCAAAAAAGGCACAGGTGTATTCTTTTTTTGTTTTTATTTTAGAGAGGGAGAGGCAGGGGGTGGGAGAGGGAGAGAAAGAATCTTAAATAGGCTCCACGCCCAGAGCAGAGTCCCATGTGGGGTTTGATTTCACAACCCTGAGATCATGACCTGAGCCAAAATCAAGAGTCGGACGCTTAACTGACTGAGCCACCCAGGTGCTCAATACAGGTGTATTCTTTTTTTTTTTTTAAGATTTTATTTATTTATTTGACAGAGAGAGACACAGCGAGAGAGGGAACACAAGCAGGGGAAGTGGGAGAGGGAGAAGTAGGCTTCCTGATGAGCAGGGAGCCCGATG
Source organism: Zalophus californianus (assembly GCF_009762305.2). Lineage (NCBI taxonomy): Eukaryota > Metazoa > Chordata > Mammalia > Carnivora > Otariidae > Zalophus > Zalophus californianus. The sequence goes on along the minus strand of NC_045597.1, from coordinate 128,430,385 downwards.
TGGGGCTCGCTGGATCCCAGGACCCTGGGATCATGACCTGAGCCAAAGGCAGACGCTTAACAACTGAGCCACCCAGGCACCCCATACAGGTGTATTCTTGAAGCATGCTGGACAGATATGAAACTTGAGAAGTTAAAATGAATTGCTACTTTACATACCAAACTGCTTAAGAATAAATTAAACCTGTGAAAGAACTAGGTATTAAGTTCTGGCATCTAGTCAGCCTACTGTGTGTGTGTGTAGAAAACTCTGGTTGATATGTTGTGTATACATATATGTTATGTGTGTGCGTATGTATATATAGACACACATTATTTTATTATGTGTATATTTTATTATATATATTATTGTTATATGTACTTATATATACATATATGCATACACACATGTACTTTATATATATAAAACAATAAAATAGGTATCATATTATTGTAAAGTTAATATCTCATCTTTTTAACTTAAGATTACTTTGTTTTGCATGACACTAAATATTGTTGGATTGTTTTGTTACTTTTGTGGCCATGTATTATTCTCTCTTAAGAATGATTAGTAAGTTATTTAACCATTTCCATATCATTTGGTATTACCCCCCTATTTTACTATTATAAATAAAGCTGTGGTTGTTATGCTCATTAATAAATCTAAACCTAGTTAACTAAATATCACTAAATAGTTTTGTGAGAGATTAGCCAGTTTGGTATGTTGTCTTAAAGGTTATGAATATTTTAAACCACGTTGATAATAATTGGAAAATATCTAGTAGAAAGGTGATAGTTTATTTTACCTCCAGAGACATTTAAACATCATTTACTGTACTGCTACAGACACTGAATAGCATTTTCAGCCATCCAGACTATCATTTTGATAGTTTTAATGTCCTCCTTTTGGAGAACTAGTGAAGTTGGTTAGTTTTTCAGGATTATATATTTTTAAACTTTTTCTATAGATTTTTTTTTTGCTCACATCATTTTTTATTCTCTGAGTTGTACTTATATTTTTCTTATTTCTATGTTAAGTTTTTTTAATCCTCTGACTGTTTATGGATTCTTTTTAAAAGGGGTCAGAAGTAGTCAAAATTATTAGTTTTTTCATTTATGGTGACTTTCATCACATATCAGTTTATTCTTTCATCTCTTGAATGATTTCATTTAGCTATTTTGCTTTCTGAAATTTATTTAGGTTTAAGTGTCCAGAGGAGAATCTCAATTTCTTTTCATTTCTCAATGACTAAAGAATTATCCTATGATGATCAATTCCCCCCTTTCCTAATATGTGATGTCATTCTTATTTAAAATTGTTGTCTGTAATAGTCTGCTTGCAGAGAATTTTTCTTTTCCACCATCTGTCAGTTCTTGATGTAATACCATATTTCTTTGATTACCATTACCTCGTAGTGTTAATATTTCTTGATAGAAGCCCTCTGCTGTCACTATAACTTTGCAAAAATTTTTTTGAACATTTGAAGATTTTTGGATGTATCCCAGGTTCATTCTGTAAGGTTAAAAATGATAAAAACTGGGTTTTTTCACTGTCATTATATGTAAATTTATAGATTACTTTGGGGAAGTAACATTTTATAGTATTCTGTTTTTACATTCAGTCTTTATGTATTCAAATCTCCTTTTGAATCTATATCCATTAGACCCCTTGCAGGAGAGAGCACACCTAAAGGAGGATTGAGGAGTTTGTGTTAAAGGGACTGTTCACAAAGATACGGAAGAGAAGAGAAGTAGGGATGGTGAAGCACTTTGACACTAGTAACAGTGCCAAACCATTATCGTTCTTAGGCTTGAAGGGGTGAGGAGGGGCAATAGTTAAACCAAAACTCTCTGAAATCCAGCACCGTAGAAGAGGGCTACCTGATAGAAGCTGCAACCTTCAGCTGAGGCATTTGACCACCTCTTAGAAGAGAGAATAGGGATAAGAAGTACCTTGAGAACTCTCTCAACCATCCATTTATGTGTGTATGTATGTATGCATGCATGCATGTATTTGCCGCTGCCTCCCATTGGGTGAACCTAGAGGGGAAGGGAAGCAGGGTGGTGCCGTCTCTGGAGATCAGCCTTGGGAGGGAGAAGACAAACAGAGAGACAGAGCGTATCTAGGACAATGTCTGTCCTTCAGTTAAGTTTGTGCTTTCCTCCTTATGAGTCCTTTACATTTATCTTGCATTGCTCTATCAAGTTAGGATCCCTGCAGGGAATCATATGACACATGCAGCTGACATTTTTGAGCTGGTTTTTTAATGAAAGGACAGTTTATAGGAGCGTGGGTATAATATGTTTGTTAATAAAGGAAACAGATATGGTGTGTAGGGGTGTCTGGGGGGAGAAAGTGTGGGGAGTTGTTACCTCCCTTAGGCCTGAAAGAGCAATGTAAATACAGTCTGTGTTAATAAAGGAAACAGACATGGTGTGTAGGGGTGTCTGGGGGGAGCAAGTGTGGGGAGTTGTTACCTCCCTTAGGCCTGAAAGAGCAATGTAAATACAGTCTGTTCCAAAGCAGAAGTATTTATTTTAAACTGATGCTAGAGATGATATTGTGAGTATCATTTATGAATTGAGATGTCAAAACGATAATTTTGGGATTAACATTTTCTGCTGATTTTATTGAATATCCAAATGTTATTAACTTTTTATTAATAATTTCAAGAGATTCTTTCCGAATGACTCACATAAAATATAATTCCTCTTTCCTGAACAGCAGTGTTTACAAAAAAGAGTAACATGTACTTTATTTATGATTGCTAGGAGAATAGTAAACAATCTTCCAAAAATCTAAATCTTTGAAACTTCTGTAAATGGCAGACATTTTAAATGTCCCCTAGGCTTTACGGTTTCTCTTTTCATTTTATATAGCAAACCCCAAGATTTTTAGCAGGGCACCTCCTCCTAACTAGAGACTAGATTTTCTTCCCTTCCTTGCATTCCAGGTGTGACCATGGGAATAAGTTGTTGTGTGAGAAATGAATGGAAGGGATTTGGGCAACTTCTGGGTTTTCCCCCTATAAAATGATTGAGTGTGAACTTCCCTTGTCCTTTACCCATTTCCTGCAGGTTGGCGTGTGAGTGGTCAGCTAGGTATGAGCATGCAGACAAGGGCACAGCCTAGGGGAGGGGACAGGAGCAGAATAGAAATGTGTTAGCCCAGGTCCTCCTGAAGGCACACACTGAGAGGGGATTAAATGTGTAAGAGATTTATTGGAGAAAACCCTTCTGAAGGATAAAGGGATTCTGAAGGAATAAGGATTGGGCAGGGAAAGCGAGACTTCATCTGAGAGATGGCAGGCACATTATTAGAAAGTTTCAGCCGAGGTTACAGGGAGTCATCTTGCTAACACTACCCGTTAGACCCATGCTCTGCAGGTAAGAGCTTGTGCTGGTACTGCAATTGTACACAGTCGTTGGTTGACAGCATCCTGGGGTAAACGCGGCCTCAGTGGTGGTTGATCCAGAGGGTCACAGCTGGAGTTGTTGGTCAACGATGTTTCTTGCTTCAGGATCTCTGAGTGGTGCAATTTCATGGCTACTGTAAGCAGGATTTGGGATCCCTGACTAGGTAAAGGAGCAGAACTGCTTTCCTATCCTGAAACATTTCCTTCCCTCTTTGACTGCCTTATTAGAAGAAATCAATTTTTATTTTTTTAAAGCTAGTCTATTTTGGGGACTCTTTATTACAGGCACTTCTCCTTGTCCTCATACATGTATCTACTATATTTAATTTGTGAAACAGAAAACAATTTCTTATCCTCATATTCTGTAAATTGGGTACGTTAACCTTGGGTTTTTTACTAGAAAATGTGCCTTTGTCCAGTTTTGAGAGGAACGTAGGTAATGTCTAACAATTGCACCTTAAAATATCCATCTTAAGTGCTTCCTTGATTCATGATAACAGTTAATTTTATAGTAGAAATGTGCTCATTGCTTACCTAGCATCTAAGCTCCTCCCCATTAGTGAGTAACATATAGATCTGCCTTTGGGTGAGGTAGAAATTGATTGAAGCTAGTGCTGTCCAATTGAAATATAATGTAAGCCATTATATAGTTTTAAATGTTTAGGTATTCATATTTGACAACGCAAAAGAAAAACAAAAGATAAATTTTATGTTTTATTTAGCTCAGTAAATCTAAACGATTGTCAGTTCAATATGTAACCAATATAAAAATATTAATGAAGGGCACCTGGGTGGCTGAGTCAGTTAAGTAACTGACTCTTGGTTTTAGCTTAGGTTGTGATCTTATGGGTTGAGAGATCAAGCCCCTTGTCGGACTCTGTGCTCGGCGGGGAGTCGGCTTGAAGATTCCCTCTGCCCCTCCCCCCACTCTCTGTCTCTCTCTCTCTGTCTCTCTCTAAAATAAATAAACCTTTTAAAAAAGTATTAATGAAATGTTTTACATCCTTTTGTTGGTACTAAATCCTCAAAATCTGGTATGTCCTTTACACTGCCATCACACCTCAATTACATGCTAGTTGTCATCTGAAATACTTGATCTGTGTTTAGATTTCACAAAGGTTGTAGTAAAAATGTAAATTTACATACTGATGTTGCCCCAAATATACTTAAAATATACTGAATTTAATATATGTTTAAATTAAAATAAAAATTAAGATGCAATAAAATGAAAAAACAATCAGTCCTCCGTCACACTTGCACAAGTGGATAGTGGCTTCCAATATTGGATAGTAAAGATAAATTAAGCCAATTAAGGTAATCCCATCCCATTTGCCTGAGTGGTTGTTTTTTTTTTCTTATTTAAGGATTTTATTTATTTATTTGACAGAGAGAGACACAGCGAGAGAGGGAACACAAGCAGGGGGAGTGGAAGAGGGAGAAGCAGGCTTCCCGCTGAGTGGGGAGCCCGATGCCGGCCTCGATCCCAGGACGCTGAGATCATGACCTGAGCCAAAGGCAGATGCTTAATGACTGAGCCACCCGAGCGCCCCCTGAGTGGTTGTTTTAAGGCAGAAATCTACAGTCAGTAGATTAGACAGTCAGTATTTGGCATTTCCTTGCTGTGGAATTATTATGGTTGTCTCTCGAAATTGAACTCAGGATGTCTGCTCTATAGTTGGTAATGTGATACTATCCCTGCTGCAAACCACTCAATTCTGCCTGCCATTATAATGCAGAAGCAGCCACAGATGATTAGTATATGAATGAGGATGGTTGTGTTAGGATAAATTTTCATTTATGGACTTTGGAAAAATTTAAATTTTGTATAATTTTCACATGCTACAAAATATTACTCTTCTTGTGATTTTTTTTCCCAACTATTTGAAATGTTAAAACTATTTTTAGCTTCTGGGCTATACAAAAACAGGCCCCGATCCAGCCTGTTCCTGCAGATCTGATTTGTAGACCCTTGCTCAATTGTCTTAGAGATGGAAAAGGAGGCAAATATCTTGCAATCTCGAGAGGATACAGCATGAAGATAAAGTTAATATTTAGAAATGGGCCAAGGCGGGAGACTTGCAGACAATGAACTTAGAACCTTTATTGGACTGTGTGTGAAGACCACTTTCCTTTCTATTCTTCTTAGTTACTATAAATAGTCCTACCTTACAAAACAATTTCCTATTTTACTCTTGAGTGAAGTTCTAAAACAGATGTTTATTATACTTAATGAACTTAATATTATTTGTTTTATTTATTTTTAATTTAATTTATCTAATGTTATTAATTATTAATTAATTTATTATTTATTATTTATTAATTTAAACACTTAGGATTTTTAAAGTGTTGTGGTACCACCAAATTTCTCAATGATATGGTAGCATGTACATAATATGTATGGTGTATGCTGTGGCATATAATGTATGGGATGCCATTTACTCTACTGAGAGTGAAGACTAGTGAAATAATGAGCTTAGTTATAGCCTGAATCTTCTTAAAACTAACCTGCAAGTTTTAAAGACATATCTCCAAAATTAGACTTTTAATTAAAAGTCATTTTTAAAAATTCAGATAAATAATTGAGACTCAAAGGAGTTAAGTCAATTGCTGAAATGACATTGCTTTCAGTAGCTGATTGGGTTTTGAACCACCATCTGCTTGTCCCCTGAAGCCCAGACTCTTTTTAATGTACTGTGCTATCACATAAATGAGTAACTTCTGAGATGGATCTAAGCTTTTTATTTTTAATTTACTAATTTATTACAGTAATACAAAAAATGAATAACTGGATTCAAATTTGAGATAGAGAAGAATAAATTCTACTTCAACCAAACTGATGAATTTTAGAGTACAGAATTATGTGTTGAGCTATTGTTCAAAAGGTCAGAGGAAATTGAAAAATTGTCAAGATACATGTTAAAAATTTATTAGAATAATGATGACTTTCTCCTTTACCAATGCTTATCAAAATTAAAACAGTATATTAATTTTCAAAGTTTTATATCAAATTAAAAATAGGTTGAATGAGTCAAATGATCTAATCAACATTTGCATGAATTCCACTCTATAAATTCTTGATAAAAGTTATAAGCATCTTTTTGTCCTTTAAGATTTATTTAGTAGGGCAATTTTGCTGCTTTTTTACTGATTTAAAATAAAATGACTTCTACTCTCACAATAGATTTCATATACTATTAATTATTTTTATGTTTTTATTTCAACACTAGCCATAGAATGAATATTCTAAGTCATACAAACTGTAATAGCAATGCTAATATATCTTTTTATTTTCTCATTTGAAATAAAATTTTTATGGTTATCTAATAAAATCTTGAATACACTGAATATTTGAAATTTCATAGAGAGCAGCCCTGGAAATAAAATCATATCTATTTTCTTGGTAGCAGAACTCACCACCTAATTCTGTTCTTATATATATTATATCTCCATACATACTTATTGAATCTTTAACCATAACTCTAGCAAAAACAACTGTGAATCTGTTTGATTGCTAAGCTTAAGGAATATTTTACATTATGGCGAAATGATTTATCAGTTAAAGTGAATGTCCACTGTGACTAGTAAAGTCTGTTCAACAATACAACCAGTTCCTGTATACAGACAACTTTATAATCTAAAAAAATCTTATTTATTTATTTCATATTTTATAGCCAATTTAACATAATGAGTTTCTCAATTGTCAACTAGTTTCAAATTGTCACAGTTCAAGTTATATCCCAGTACTGATTTCTGTACCATACCAATCCATAATGCGTAGCAGGAGACCATGGTCCAGAATCCTAGATAAGAATCCAAGCCAGTCAGATGCCACTTTATGTTTTTCAGCAACATGACGGTATGCTCTAAATGGCCTTCTACTTACAAGTTTTATTTCTTTGCCAAAGTGAAGGGAGCAAAATAATCCCATGTATACTGAAACCATTAAACCATTGAAATCGAATTTGTATCTTGAGGGGAGTCACCTTCATTCACTGTTCATTTGCTCCATGTTTCAATGAATGATCTAAATAATACTGTAAAATTAAATTTTTATTTAGTGCTGATGAAATATTTATTTATTAAAAATGTAGTCATCTGCAATCAAATTTTTACTTCAGTCTCTATATTTGGAATCTGCTGATAGTTACTGGAAGCTGTTTGGGGATTGGAACACTCAGCACTATTGTATTGTGATCAATAATTAAATTTAGTGCTGACAAGCATCTAGTTTATGCGGCAGTCTCTGACAATCCCATCTTGCAAAATTAATCCTTTCCAATTTATTTAATAGAGGACATGAACAATAAAATAATTCAGACAAGTACCAATGTAGGATTATTTCTGGTCAATATTACTTTATTATAAATTGGGTCCACATACTCATTAGTAAATTAACTGTCAAATCTGAAAACAGCCTTTTTTTGTTTAAAGGTAATTATTGGTACTGAAGACAAGAAGGCACTTAACCTTGCTGTACAGTTGTCCTTACCACAGTGTTTTTTATTCCAGGCTATAACTAACCCATCAAAGCTGCAGAGGGAAAATAATTAGTGATATTAAATGGATAGAATTTTAACTGTTACAAAGCCATCATGGTTTAGATACGGAGAATAGAACTGGACAATGATATAGGCTTTTATAATTATTTGAAGTCTGGGTTTATTCTGGAGATATTTTAGCTTTTGCCACCTGAAAACTCTGGAAAGAAAAAAAAACATTGTTATAGAGAGAATTCTATTTGAGAAACAGGTTAGACGTGGCTGTTTTTTTTCATAAAAATCTTATAAAAATTGCTTCTAGTTTTCTGTGAGATTTGACAGTTTGTAAGTTCTTTGGAGAATATGTCTTTAGGAAAATAAAGTCTCTCTCATGTGATGTTTTCTCAGTTTCCTAATTTTTCACCAGATTAATTAACCAGTTCAAGCACTGCTTGAATTCTCTAAGTTATTTTAAGGAAGTATCTTACACATTTGTATAAGCTACTCATTTTTCTACTTTGCTTTATTATGTGCACACAAATTTAGAAGACAGATATCATCCTAGTGTATCAAGGCAGGGAAGTACAATGAACAGAACTAGATTTTAAATACTACTCTTGTAAACAGACTTAAAAATGCAAAACATATGGCATCTACAGCATATCTGGAATGGATACCCTCTTTTATTATACATGTTTCTAGATGAGGCAAGTAAGAGGTAATATTTTTCAGTGTTTGGACCAAATACAAATTTGATGGAAAAGTGCTGAGTCTTACCATATTGACTGCTGCTACACCTATCAAAGAATTGAAACAGCGTGAAGAGAAAGTGGCATATATTCATTCTATTGATGTAGCATGCTGTCAATAATCTGCACCTTGAAGTCCCCAAATCACATGTGTTAACTGTTCCATCTATTTATTAAATGGTTCAGAATTCACAAAGAATGCCAACGTGCTATTTTATTTGTATCTTGGAAATATACTATACCTACGTCTTAATCACTGAGCTTATATTCACACTGGGGAGTCAATGAGCCAAATGATAAATAATGAAAAGTTAGCTTGTTAAGTAATACACTGTTGACTGGAATAAAATGGTTCAAGTTCATTCAGCTTACCCATTCATTCTCAGAAATAAGATGAAAAGAAGATACGCTAAGAGTGCCTTGTAGCTATCAAAATTATGTTTATGACTGAATGATGCTTTAAAATATTTTCATTATTGTACTACTAAATGTAAAGTGGCTGCATATTTGAGGTCTTTAAGAATTACCATTATTTTATCATGAGGGCCTGTGCAGAACACAGCTGAGCGATCAGGGGCTTGGAAACATTTTGTTTAATATACTCTTGCATAGTTCGTAATGTATATTTTAGTCCCCTTCTTTATCCAGGCTCAAGCTTCCCGTGTCATTATTGTGGTGTGGTGGCTGCAAAGCTCAAGGTCGAACCAGCTGCTCACCACACTTCAAGAAGTCATGCAGACCGTGATTCTTTGTGCTAATATATGTTGTTTTCTTCTCTTTGGTTCTGTGTGTTGACTATGTGCTAGCTTACACCACACCTCCTGCTTCTGACTCATTTCCCCTGTGATTTCTAATGCCATTTCAGCTCATTCTTTTGTGAGAATGAGAAAAAAGTCATCTGCTAACTAGGCCTCAAATTAATTTCACTATTTATTTGTGATGCTTGCTCAATCACCATCGGCCTCGTCAACACCGTAAGACTTATTAAATAGTTCCTTGCTCATGACAATCTTATATCCTTCTCAAAATTGGTGAAACATCCTCTGATCTCTGCGAATTTGCCACTTAAAAGATCAATGTGCATAAATAAAGACTTATACCATTGCAATTTGCTGAGAATTTGGTGTAAAAGGAAAACCTATAACATAGGCTTTGTGAAAAATGAAAGGGAGAGGCGTATCCATGAAAAATGAAAGGGGAGGCATAAATGGCCTCCCTTCCCATTCAGTCAGAGAAGGTTTCACTGGATTTGGTCGCAGACAATCATGTGTAGGGCAGTGGCTCTGTCCAGCCTGGAGCCGCAGAGCCCTCTGGGAATATCGGAGAAGGGGAGGGTGTTTGCCTGGTAAGTACTGTTGACCCCTTTTCATTATTGGCTAGGTTTACACTTGCACCATTCGGGGATGATGAGAATCAGCTTTGTGTGAGCAGGTCAGGAAGGTCAAGCATTTTTAGGGGCAGGTTTGTTCAGAACATAAAACCAACATTACATTCCATCATATGGTATAATAAAGTTTTATAAAGTTCAGTTGTTAATAACAAAGCTGTGCAACTAGAGTTTGGATGCTCAGGAGAAGTATCAAATGACAGTCATTGTAGAGAAACCATTTCATGCAGACTAAAAGGCAAAATCTGTACAAGAAGGAGGGTTTCCTGTTCTCATGCTGGCATTTCTCAGTGGTCCTCAATGCTCCTTGACTCACTGGCCCTGCCCCAGCTGCACCAGGCACCTCACTCTCCTGGTCACCCCAGGTGCGCTCCTATCTCAGGGCCCAGCACAGACAGAGTGGTTTACTACTTCACCCTCCTCAAGTCCTCCTTTGATCAACCATACCCTGTTCTATTTTTTCTCAATAGCACCTTTTATATACAATAGTTTATATACAGTATAAGAGATATAATTACATATTTGTGTTAAATATAAACCCCATGAGATTTGAGATTTCTGCAGTGGTGGGCCAATACATACTTAACAATCAGCTCTTGGGGGCAGCAGCGGGGAGAGCCCTGATTTGTAACATAAGCCAGTATCTGCGGTATAAATGTTCCCATCATGCCCATTTCAAGGTACCAGGTTTTAATGAGCAGCTTGCAAAATGGCTCGAAATGTAAAAATAAGTCTCACAAACTGGTGTAAGCTGGCTTTAGCATACTATTGAATTTTTGTCTCCTTGGTTCTCTGGTGTATCCCTAGTACACAGAACAGTACCTACCTCTTTATAGATGTCTGATATTATTGAATGATCGAGGGGAACCTAGGAATTGATCTAAAAGCGACCAGCAGAAAGCATAAATCTGGCCATGAGAGCTCTCTGCTTAAAATACTTTAGAATATAACAATACAGTATTAGCAGGCTGCATAGGGCCCACAAGATTTGGGGGCTGCCTCCTTCTGCAGCTGTCATCACCAGTCCCTGTGTTACATTTTATGATACTGCTAAAGAGAAAACGATGATCATTCCCTGTCCATCCCACATGGCTTCATTCCTCTGCAACTCTGCACATGCTTCTCCCCAAACCTGAAATAGCTTCCTGTGTCAATTGCCTCATAAACAACTGAAATTCTTATAAACATGCATGGGCATCACATTCTCAGTAAAGCTTTCCAGAATCCTCCTTACTCTTTTCAGTGTGCAGAGACAGAGTCAAACAGTTCTTCCTCACTATTCTACCTATTCTTTATACATACTTCTACTTGCAGTTCCCAATTCTTTCCTCTGCAAAGATATTTTTTCCTCTTTGTATTAGATTCAGTTTTAATGTTTCTCTTTGCTCCTTAAAGGTGTTTAAATTATAAAAGTAATGCATTCTCTCTTTCAAAAAGTGCAAAAAAAGAGAGGCATATATAAATTAAAAAGCAGAAGTTTCCCTTAAATCCTGTATACATTCACATCCAGGGTTAATGACTGCAAAACAATTTGGTATCTGGATTATATCTCCAATATTCAAGAAATTATATTCCCCTATAATTCCGTAAATGTACATCTATCTCTATCACTAGACTGTGAACATCTTGAGAACACGTTGTGACTTTCCCGTTTCCTGAGACCCTAACACAGCACTTGGCACACAGGAAGTCAAAATAAATGCCTGGTAATGAGACCAGGACAACCATGCTTGTTAAGACCACTGCTGCAGAGAAGAGTCTGACTGTTGATGTGTAGAGGTTATTCTGGAACGATTGTAGAATGACCTTCAGTAGCCAGTCTTCATTTTTTTCCAGACCATAAAAGATACAGCTATAATAATACTGACTTTTAACTGTCTTCTAGGCTCTCATTAGTGGAGATCTTGTCCGAGAACAGTTTTTAAGTGTTGCTGATGAAGTGGGTTCAGAACCCGGATGTGAAGTCTATAATGCAATGAAAGTATGTGATTCTTATACTTGCTAAAATGTTTATGGAGGGTTGCTGGATAAAAGTACCTCATTATACAGAAACTGTGTATCACAATTACTGGCTGCATAATGCATAAGTGAAATCAGTGATTAGATATGCATAATCTTCAGATTTAATTTACAGAATTTAATGTCTGTGAAGAGAGAAAAGTTAGACTCGGAGCTAGAATAGCTGGATTTGATTCATAGTTATAATCTTTAATAGTCATATGAGCTTGGGCCAGTCCTTTATCTCCTGAAGCTATTAATTCTTAGTTTTGGAAAAGCAAGAACATCTACCTCAAAGTGTTAAGACAAGTACTATTCCTTAGTTTTTTTCCCCACCATTACATAGTGCTGTCTATATGCCAGACACTGTCCTAAGCATTTTATAAACATTAACTCACTGATTCTTCTCGATAATCCTCCGAGGTCTGTACAGTCACCATCGAGTCACTTTACAGATGAGGAAACTAGAATATATTAATAACTTGCCCAGAGCCACAAAGCATAAGCCATGAGCCAGCTTTTGGACCGAGGCTGTGTTCTGAACTACCCTATGATCATATTTTTTAAAGTATTTTATAAAATATAAAGAACTTTGTAAATGAAAAGTGTGATTATTTCAAATTAATTTTTCAGTATCAGTGTTTACTTCCTTTAAGTTGCTTTTTTTTTCCCTTTGCTAATAAGCTGTAGGGCCAAACATGAAAATAACCCTAGCTACTGTGATTTAATATTCTGTGACAATATTGTTGTTATTACAAATAATAAAATGTTATGTGAAAAGCAGAATTTATCTTTGCCCAGAAGTAAAGGGCAGAGGGTAAGTAGGGGTCAGTGTGGAGAAAAGTCCAAGCTGATTCATAAACGTTTAATAACATTATGCTCTCAAGCTCTTGGACCAAGCTTAGGATTGGGAATTATTTGACAGTTACTAGAGCTGCTCATTTCCAAATTCCATTTGTATATAAACTGAAATAAAACAGGTATGCTGCAAATTTGGCCTGCATCACACTTATTGTCTCTGTTTCTCTGAGCATCTTATATTTGAGAATTTAATGGTTTGGAGAATTAGTAAAGGAATTTTGCTGATATTTAAGACCTAGACATAATCTTACTTACTGACTTAACATGATCTGTTGGGAGGATTTTATCCAGTAGATTGCAACCAGGTAAGTAATAGGTACACATTTCAGGAAGTTCTTATTTTTTATTTATTTTTTAAAGATTTATTTATTTACTGGAGAGAGAGAGAGAGAGAAACAGAGATAGAGAAAGCATGAGCACAAGGGGCAGAAAGAGAGGGAGAGAGAATCCCAAGCAGACTTTGCACAGAGTGTGGAGCACAATGTGGGGCTCAATCTCACAACACTGAGATCATGCCTTAAGCTGAAACCAAGAGTCAGACATTTAACCAACTGTACCACCCAGGTGCCCCAGAAAGTTCTTACAAGAATATACAAATGAATAGTACGATGACAAAAAAGTAGTTCAACATAGACAAATGCAAGATAAAATTTTGAGAATAAAATAATCCAAACTAGATTTATAGAATTCTGGGCTCATAATGATAGTCAAGAGTTATTAAATTCTGTTAAAAATCAAATTTAATACATTACTATAATTAAAAAGTCCAACAGAATGTTAACTATAATATAGAAGGGCATTGGAAACAACAACAAAAAAATCCAATTGAACAAGATCCTGGGACTTATCATCTAAGGTACTGCTTGAAATTGTTGTCACTAAACCTCAAGAAAGGCTTAGACTTCATAGAATCCTAAAAGGCACAGGGAAGAATAGCAGAAATCATCAATGGAAATGCACTACTAGGCTATGAGTGTAGGCCACCTAAATCAGATTAGTGCACCGTAATCATGGTGAAAAGGCTAAAAAGTGATTGAAAATTACAAACCCATTTGAGGAAAAGGGAGAGAAAGGAGTGTAGCCCTTGAAGCTTAGGAAAAATAAATTTAGGAAAGGTAGAAGGAAGGATAAACACATAGGGTAAGAAGAAATTTAATGAACTTATTGTCCTGATGCCAAATATTCAAATAAATTCAAAATAGATTTAATCTTTTTTAAAATTTTGTTTAAAGATTTTATTTATTTGGGAGAGGGAGAGCATGAGCTGGCGGGAGAGAGAGAGAGGGAGAGAGAATCTGAAGCAGACTCTGTGCTGAGGGCAGAGCCTGATGCAGGGCTCGATCTCACAGCCACGAGATCATGACCTGAGCTGAAACCAAGAGTCCACCGCTTAACTGACTGAGCCACCCAGGTACCCCAGATTTACATTAATCCTTAAATGAGAAACCTAAATTGGATTGCTATAAGAAGTGAAGGTATGGAAAAGAGGTATTTTTTAAGTTTTGAAGAAAATAGGTACAACACACTTTCACATGATGTCTCAATTTCTATGTAAGAAAAATAACCATGGGTCTAATTTAATTAGGACAGACTGGAGTTCTTTCATTATACCACATTGTTAAAATATTTTTTATTCTTCTCTTTTGGTGCATATGGTCTTTATTAATTAGACCCAGGGCTATTCTGTATTACAGTTGGTTTGAACTAGATTTTTATGGCTAGAATAGATTTTTGACATAAATTTAAAACAAAACACAAGCGCGTGCACACACACACACACACACACACATCTTGACAGTTGATACTATGAGGTACTAGAAATATTCCTCAGTTTTGAGGTGAGGCAAGTTTTATAGTCAGGAATTAAAATAGAAAGCATTCGAATGAGAAAAATAATTTATTAGGGAGAGAAAGTGTACTGGCTTTGGAGTCATAAAGACTTACATTTTAATTTGTCATGTGCTTCTTACATATTTGAGCTTGGGCAAGTTAATTAACATTCTTGAGCCTCTATTTTCTGATCCATGAAATAAGGTGATTATTAGGATTAAATGAAAGAATCTATATAAAACACCTACCCCAGTGTCTGCTGCAGAGTAAAGACTCAATAAATATTGGTTAATAATCATATTAATGACACTAAGCATAAAAATAACATCAGGGGCACCTGGGTGGCTCAGTTGGTTAAGCGACTGCCTTCGGCTCAGGTCATGATCCTGGAGTCCCGGGATCGAGTCCCGCATCGGGCTCCCTGCTCAGCAGGGAGTCTGCTTTTCCCTCTGACCCTCTCCCCTCTCATGCTCTCTCTCTATCTCATTCTCTCTCTCAAATAAATAAATAAAATCTTAAAATAAAAATAAAAATAAAAATAACATCAAACAGACATTTGAGAAGAGGGTGGTAAAGAGTACTCATGAGTGCTCTGAGTACATGAGTGTATTCAGAGAAGGGACCTTAGACATTGTCTACATTTGAGTATATCACTTTATAGTTAAGGAAAATTGAGTCCATAGAAATTGAGAACTTTTCTCCCCATTTCATTAGACATTGCAATTCAGTCAGTGTCAATGGTGAAAGCTGGGCATCTGGAGACTTAGGTTTTCTAAATTGTTCTCTGAACACAACCTGCAGATGAATCTGATGCATAGAAATATAATTTTAGAAAGAAAGCAGATTTGGTGTCCTTGTGCTACTATTAATTGTTTTTTTTCCTGTTGTTTTTTCTTTTTTATTTATTTTTTATTATGTTATGTTAATCACCATACATTACATCATTAGTTTTTGATGCAGTGTTCCATGATTCATTGTTTGCGTATAACACCCAGTGCTCCATGCAGAACGTGCCCTCTTTTTTTTTTTTTTTAAGATTTTATTTATTTATTTGACAGAGAGAGAGAGCGAGAGAGAGAACACAAGCAGGGGGAGTGGGAGAGGGAGAAGTAGGCTTCCCACAGGGCAGGGAGCCTGATGTGGGGCTCGATCCCAGGACCCTGGGATCATGACCTGAGCCGAAGGCAGACGCTTAATGACTGAGCCACCCAGGCGCCCCAGTACGTGCCCTCTTTAATGCCCATCACCAGGCTGACCCATCCCCCCCACCCCCCTCCCCTCTAGAACCCTCAGTTTGTTTTTCAGAGTCCATCGTCTCTCATGGTTCGTCTCCCCCTCCAATTCCCCCCCCTTCATTTTTTCCCTTCCTGCTATCAAATAGTACATTATATATTAAAAAAAAGAAGTTGTTATTTTTTAAAGATTTATTTATTCATTTGAGAAAGAGAGAGTGAGCACAAGCAGGTGGAACAGCAGGCAGAGGGAGAGGGAGAGGGAGAAGCAGGCCCCCCACTGAGTAGAGAGCCCAACAGGGGGCTCCATGGGGCTCGATCCCAGGACCCCGGGATCATGACCTGAGCCAAAGGCAGACAGTTAACAACTGGGCCACCCAGGCACCCCTAATTGTTATTTCTTGATCATGTATAATGTTCCAGTTGCTTTTTGCACGTGATTTCTTTCTTTTTTTTTTTTTTTAATCCTCGCAAAGACCTATTGAGACAGGCATAGTTGTTGTTTTTCCCTACTGTACAGATGAGGGAACTGAAGTTTAGTTCAGGTTTAGTGGTTTGCTCAAGTCTTACATCTAGTAAGTAGTAGAATAAGATTTTGAGTCTAAATCTGATTGACTCAATAGATCACGCTCTTAACCCATGTTCTACATTATTAGAAAGGAAAGAGATAATCTTGGAAAAATGTCATTTTAGCAGGGTTATCCATACAGCCAACACTTAGAGGAAGGTCAAAATAGATGATGGAGACATTCTCTGCCAGACTGGGGGCTTTGTTTCCATTTCATGACAGTGTAGTGAAGATATCTGAGTCGGGCCCAGCACTTTATTGCCATCTGCCTCTTTCCCTTCTCTGTAAAGTGTGGGTAATTATACTTTAGCAAGATGTTTAGGAACTTAATTAATATTATTGGTAAGAGATCTTTAGATTAATGACCCAATTTTGTTCATAAAAAACACATCTGGACCTGTTTTGCTGAGCTTACATGATTCTTAAAAGAAGAGATCTTATTCATAATAATGTATTTATTTTTAGTCAGCATCATAATTAAATATTTGTGTTTGCCCTGACTGTGTAAACATATAGGCTAGGCACTGGTGGTTCTAACACATCATTCTTGTCTTCAACGAGCTTGTATTTAGGGAAATAAGACCTTCCAATGTGTAAATAATAATTTTAAATAACAATCGACAACATTCAGATAATTGCAGTCATAAATGGAATGTGAGTTGTTAAGATGGAACAAACACAGTGTCTGTGTTGGCTGAGGGAAGGAATATTCTAATTAACAGCTTATCAAAAACAAATTGATATTTTTGCCGAATGAGAGTACACCACCATACTTATTTTTGTATTATTAAAAACAGTATTAAATATGTTCTTTTCAAAAGCAAGAGTACATTTTATAGTTTACTCAATTCTATACATTTAAAAACTTTTATTTTTAATTGAAGTATAGTTGACATGCAATATTAAATTAGTTTCAGGTATACAACAGAGTGATTTGACAATTTCATACATTATGAAATGCTCACCACAAGTGTAGTAACCATCTGTCGACCATACAAAGTTATTAAAATATTGTTGACTGTATTTTCTATGCTGTAATTTTCATCCCTGTAACTTACTTATTTTGTATTTAGAAGTTTGTACCTCCTAACATCATATACTTATTATTAAAAGAAAATATAATTCTAATTTAGTATGTTTATTTTATTGAAACTATAGGATATGTTTAAATAAAAGCCACCAACCTGGAATGTCACTTCAAGGCAAGGTCATTCACTGTAAAATGGGTGATATATCAACCAATGAGATTTTTGTGTTTTGCAGTGAGGTAGTGGGAAGAAATTGAGAACAGGAGGAAATTATGCCTAATACTGTGTGATATTCATAAACAATAGTTGTGATCTTGTTTCAGGTTAGAAACTTGAAAAAAGAGAGAGATTATCAACAAGAGAAAGGAGTCTGATACATAATCAGTGCAGAATTTTAGCAGAATCTGAGAATGTATAGTCCCAAATATTTGTTTTCCGAAAATTTAAAATAAATTCTCTGCAAGGATGATTTTATTATAAACAAGTTATTAGGTTTTGCACTATTACTCTAATTTGGGATGCTATTTATAATAGAAAAACCTTAAAAATAATTTGTTCAATTAACCCAATTCTGATATATGTGGGACAAAATAGCAACCTAGATTGTACATTTAATTCTGTATTCTTGAAGGTGGCAGTTAGGCCTTATACTTAGACCTTCATTTATTACCATTGTCTTCTAGCTAATTCAAAGAAGTAACATAATTTGAAGATCACGATCTCTTGTGCATTGCTGCCAAATTACATCTCTTAGTTGGCAACCAATGTACTTATCGTTTCCAACATGAAAATGTGCTATTAATTAGATCACTGAATCAACTCCCCAGTTGAGAAAGAAAATGATCCCCCAGGGAATACAAAGAAAACTAACCTGTTAGTGGAGCACATTTAATATGGGAATCGATTTCGAAGGAAACCATAGACCAACCCCACCCTGGCTACCCTTTTCTGGAATCCCTTAGAAATGGAAAGACTGCCATTGTTTAAGAAAGATCTAGATGTACTCAGGCTTGAAGGGACCACAAGAGACAGTCACATTTTTACAATTTGCGTATTTCCATTTTGGTATAATGTGCATTTAGCACACCATCATTCTTGTTTGCCTGTCTCCCTAGCTGGGAATGTGTTCTAAGAAGGCAAGGGCCAAATCATATTAATCCCTGTATCTCAGCACTTGGCACAATTTCTAGCATATTGCAGGGATTTAAGAAATGTTTGTAATTAATGCCTGATTTCCTTATAACTTTTTCAGTCCTGTGTTTCTAATTAAATAAACCATTGCTTAGGAATGGCTTCTGCATGTGAGACAATGCATATTGCCCGTGACTACATTCTCACTTTTCTGAATCTCAGACTGTATAATTTTCCATATCTGTATAGAATATATTTTTAATTTGTGTTCTATAATATATGGTTTATAATACATAGAGTGAATGATTACATGCTTTAAGAACAATCTTTAATCCAAGATTTCCTCAAGAGCTACACCCTTTTTAATGTCATCTATAATACCAAAGTCAAGATATGATTAGATCATCTGAAGGCAACTTTTCCTCAACCACAGATTTGCCAAATATGCCTCTCATAATTTTACTCATAGAATATGCCTGTTGTTACAGAAAAGAAAATGGGAGTTCTCTGCGCCTTACAGGAAGGGTTAAAACACAGTCATTAAAATTTAAAAATAAGAGCAATGGCTAAATTCCAAGCCAATAAAAAAGTTACATGCTCTGCATGATTTTTAATGGCTATATAGTAACAAGGAGGCTATTCAATTATGGTAATATTAATGTATTTGGTGTCCAGTCTCCTTTGCTTCTCTTATTTTCAGAGACTAACATTATCAACTTAACATAGTATTTTTTTCCATTTCAAAATTTCAAATATATTTATCTCTTCAAAACTTCAAATGAATACTGAGTATTATTTTAATTACCAGTGGAGATCTATTAACTTTTTTTCTCATGTCATAGAATCCTTGATCTAGAAGACTTGACAGTATCAACTAATTGGAGACCACTGCTTTCAGGTAAATCATTATGTCCATTTTAGAGATAGGACACTAAAGCTCAAAAAGATAACAGAACTGAGAAAAGAAGAGAAATTAGATCTAATGGGGACCTTTCTCCTACTCTTTTTCTCCACCTGAAAGTCTCTTCGTTACCTATCCTACCTTCCTCCATAGCCTCAAATACTCTTTTTTAATCTGTTCAAATACCTGTGATATTTGGTGTGAGGCTGTTTCTATCTAATGCCACTTCTATGCCTTAGGTCTTTATTTAAACCAGAAGACAGAAAGAGAAAATGGAGTTTCACAACTTACATTCCATTGTCAAAGTTTCAGAAACACCTGGAACCAAGGTCCTAGACATTTTAAGTTCCTAATTTTATATACCTTACATATTGGCAGTCAAACGAAGATGATTAATACTGGTGATAATTCCAATATTAACCATCATTCCATAGGTATATATCACTTATAACATTGGAGAGAAAATATAAAGAATTGAAAGCACTCATAAATTCCCTTGGAAGTTCCATGTAATTTTTTACCTTGATTGAAACATGATGCCACTTCAGAATGGCATTCAAATATTTATCTCTTGGATAAATATAGGTAATAAAATCTTCATAGTCTATACATACTAGTGATGGTGATGTCCATAACACGGTGAATATAACATACCTGAGGTGGTTTCATGTAAGCCTATAATGAATGGCCACTGAGGTCCATAGGAAGGATAAAGTCCATCCCAACATTAAGGAAAAGTTAACCGGTTTGGGTGTGAGTGTCTGTACATGTACAAGCACACACCCATCCACTGAAAACTGCCATGTTCCACATGTCCTCAGGAGACTATTTTGTCTGGAAAATTACTGAAAGGGTGATACGTTTTCAGCACAATATCCATGTTCTTGGCTCTGACCTTTAGATTAGCATATCCAGATATGTTTAGGCTCAGAGTAACTAAGTAGAATTAAACAAAATCAAAGAGAAGGAAGTATCATCCACGATGGCTGCATAAGGAAAAGAATTTTGACCATGACCAGAAGACTGAATCCTCTTAACCCACCAGCAAGTCCATACAGAATGTCATATTATAATTATGGGAAATATGAAGTCAGAGCAAGGAGATTTGGTTGGATACTTCTCTTTGTGTGACTGTGACATGCCAAGGACAATCACAACTTAGATAATGCTGAAAATATGCTGACATATTTTTCAAGGATCCATATTAGTTATCCCCTTATGTTAAAAATAATGCTGTCTTCCACATAGCAGACACTGTCTATGCCCTGCTTATATCCTAGGATCTTAACTCTTTAGGAATCCTTCCTGACTTCCAATTACAAGTTTGTTGAAGACTTGTTGTGATGCTCTACCCCAGGCTCGGCAGGCTGGAAGTCTCAGGGAATAACCAATGACTGATACAATTGGTGTATAAATACTGTAGCTCCTCTGTCTCACATGTTTGATAACTCTAAGAGGTAGGGGTGTGTGTGTGTGTGTGTGTGTGTGTGTGTGTGTGTGTGTGGTGTTTACTTTGGTTACTATGGCTTTCTCTCAGGCTTAAACTTTAGTTGCTCACTGTTTTAGCTGGTTTTCATGGTCATCCATTTATTGGCTGTCTTCCTGTCTGGTCTCATTCCCCCACTTTCTGCCATCAGTTCCTATATTTTCCAAATAAAATACTTGCACTCAAATCTTTGCTTAGAGTCTACTTCCAACTAATCTAAAACACTTTGGAAAGGTAAGACATACATTAAAACATATATTGATTTGGATACCCAATTGGTCCTATTTTTCTAAGAGTATACCCTGGTCACCTCAACCTGCCATTTGTAAATATAATCCTTAGAGTAGATTTACTTCTACAAATGAATGATCTATTTTATGACTTACTGATTTTTCCTAAATAAATACTTAGATAATGACACTCATTCTATTTCTGATAAAGTTTCACTACCAACCCCTATGTTTACTGCATATCTCATGCTACCTTCTTTTTTTTCAAGTTTTTATACTTAGTGTCTCAGGCATGAGCCCACTTAGTTTTCCCTTTTCCAGGAGGCATAAGTCCTATGCCTCTTTGTTAAGCTTCTATACCTTTGTGAATAGCTTTCTACCCAATATTTGTGATAATTACAACATGAGTCTTCATCAGTTTGGCCTCCCTCAATGTCTCACTCCTCAAATTTTTTTCTACCTCATGCCCAGCTAGCTGATCTTCTGTTCTTTAAGTTTCTCCATGTAAACCCAGAGATTCTTGTCCCCTGTCTATAAATTCCCAAAACTCATTTAGTCTAATCCCCTTGATCAGGGAAGAAATGCCAGGAATTTTATGAGATAATTTAGCTATTGCACAAAGATGGCACATACCAGGAATATGTGGAAGTGGATGACTTAGAGCGTAAGGTTATTTTAAGACTTAATTAGGGGAAAAGGCTAATCGGTAAAGATAAAACTTTTTGAGAAATTCTGTTGGAAACTGTCTGGTATTCAAGCCACTCAGGAATGAAACAATAGAAACCTGGGGACAGTGGATAGAACTCTGAACCTGGTTGGCCTTGAGAGCCATAACACATGCCCTCTCCTTACTTCACCCCAGATTAGGGAAGGTTGGGGAGAACAGTGGCCATTATGATGGAGGAAGGGGAGTGGCCTTCAAGGTGAGAGAGCAGGAATTGTGGAAATATTTAATTGGTTCTCTCGGCTTCTATAATTTTGACTTGAGCTAGTGTTAACACAATTTTGGCTTCCATTGGCTGGTATATTGATAGATAAGACCAAAAAGAAAAAAAAATACCCTGATTCCTAAGAGTTTATTTTAATAATTAATTAATGTAATATAAATATAATAATGTGCTAATAGATAAAAATTTTAGTATTAATGTAGAACTTCTCAATCAGGATAACCCCAGTAATGAGCGGACTTTGGCCCCATAATGCCTAATAGAATGTAGCCTATAATAACAGGCCTTGTGTTAAAATGCAAAAACTTATGTAATTTTATCTAAAGGATGAGTTTAATATTGTGAAATAGTAAATATCCCAGAGTCAATTACTTCTAGACATGGGACGTTGCTCCCCTGACCCCACCTCCAACTGTCTATCTGTCCATCCCTATGAGTGCATGTATGTGCACACACACCCATCTTGGTATATAATATGTTAACTGAATACTGTAATGAACTATGTCTTCTACTTTTATGATACTTTAAATACCATAGATGCATAAAAGCAGTTTTGGAAGAAGATAATTATGCAACTTAAATAATCTGATATATTTCGGGGATTCCTTAAAACTGGAATCGGTATTTGCCGTTGAATACCAGTTACTCTAAATTCCATTCCTGCATAAAGTTAGTTTACTGCAAAACTCAATTTGTATATTAACTAAAGTTGTACATTAATTTAGTCTATAAAATCACTTTCACTTAGCTGTAGTTTAATTTTTCTTTGACTTTTATGAGGTTCTTAATAAGAAAGAACCAGATAAAAATTGTTTCCACATTTGTTGTAAATCATTGTCAATGCCATCTTATAAGGTCTCATATATGAAACTTCTCTTATAATTTACTGCCAAAAAAAAAGGACTTTTGTAAAAATTTAACATTCTCTGTTACATGTAATCAATGTATTTCCCTTTTTGCCCTTCCGTTACGGGAGCTCAAAATTTTAAATTCATACAAATTACAGTGTTAATATTATTCTTCTTTAAAGAAGCAAGTAACAGTAGAAATGTTGTTTATAATAAATGATTTTGCAATATTTTTCACAATGTTAACAAAACAAACCTAATGTTTTTTCAGAAGTTAATAAACCTTTCTTGATTGTATTGATAAGCTACCTCCTCTGACGGAGCTGCTACCAAGTCTCTTGTTTGAGTCTGCAGCACTACAAAACAATAGCATTAACCCAGGTGTTGTGTTTAAAAACTTTCATTCATCTTAGTGGGAAATTAATTTTAAGCTTACTTGTAACCATTTAGAGATTTGCATTCCTAGGTCACTTGTTCAATATGCCAATATTCTGCTTGAAGAACTGAAGCTTAATTATAAGCCTTCCTGAATGTTAATCTTCATTATTTAACGAGTCCCTAGTCTCAGAAGCAGGGCTTTCTGATCGGCTGCTTCAGAAAGACTAAAAGACAATGGAATGTGGAAGAATAAAGATAATTGTCAACAATTTCCCAATCGATTACTTATAACATAATAATACATTTTTTCCCCAGCAATTGCATTATTTTTTGAAACAAATAAATGATAACATTCTACTTTATTCCTGACAAAACCCTTAAATTAAAATAGGTAGTATCTTCATTAACACTACACACACACACACACACACACACACACGCACTTTAAATGCTTGTGCACGAGTAAAAGAGTAGAAGTTTTTTCAACTGAGAAACATTATATTATCACCACTGTCCAAAGCAGTTAGTCAAGAGAATGAAATTCTAAGTACAAAATGGAAAAGGAGTGACATTATTATTTTAAACTGGTACATAAAAACATTAAAATAGCTAAAATAACAACCATAATTAAATCTTCAGTGCATTGTCCAGACTTCTTCTTTTTTTAAAGATTGATTGATTATTTATTTATTTACTTACTTAATAGAGAGAGAGAGAGCACAAGCAGGGGGAACAGCAGGCAAAGGGAGAAGCAGGCTCCCTGCTGAGTGAGAAACCCTATGTGGAACTCGATCCCAGGACTCCAGGATCATGACCTGAGCCAAATGCAGATGCTTAACCAACTGAGCCACCCAGGCGTCCCTGTCCAGACTTATTCTAAAAGTTGAAAAATTTTATAATACTCCTTTTAATGTAGCATCACAGTTGATTCCAGGCAGTGTTGCAGTACCTTTTGTGTAGGATAGTATTCAATTTATACCATCTACATCCACTCCCTAGAGGGAATATGTTATACCTTTTCCTGTTTTTCATTTTTCTGGTGTTTGCTATATGTTTCCATGTGATACGTTAATTGATTTCTTGATTGATCTACCATAGATATTACTGATTACAACTTGCTATAATAGATGATGATTACCTATATCACCCCTACTTTCTTTTCCTACATTGTACCAATGGCAATATGACACTATTTTTGGTAACTGCTCTCCACTACAATTTTAAATCCCATATTTATATTTGTGTGTGTGTGTGTGTGTGTATTGAACCGAAGTAGCATATTTTGATTCCCTTAAGAAGGAATTAGCTGCCAGAGTTTCCGTATCTTCTTGACCTCTTACATTTGCACTTCTGTCATCTGTTCACAGATTGCTACACTGCTGAGTTTGATGCTGTTTAAATGCATTGTATAAACCACTTTATGTGGAATTACTTGCACATATGCACGCATGGATATGTGTGTTGTGTAATTACTAGCAGGATGTTCCACCATGTTCAACTGTGATTATTTCTGATAGTGGTATTTCACATGATTTTTCATTTGTTGATGATTTGAAGAAAACTATTCAACGGTGTATTTTTTTAAAAGATTTTATTTATTTATTTGAGAGAGAGAGTGAGAGAGATAGAGCACATGAGGGGGGGGAGGGTCAGAGGGAGAAGCAGACTCTGATGCGGGACTCGATCCAGGGACTCCAGGATCATGACCTGAGCTGAAGGCAGTTGCTTAACCAACTGAGCCACCCAGGTGCCCACAACGGTGTATGTTTTACTTTAGGCCTTATAAATCTATTTCTAGAGGCCTGATTTGAGTCTTTTTTATATCTTCTGTGCCTCTACTTAACATGTTCAATCTTTCTTCTACCTTGCTGAATATATGGAATATAGTTTTAGTATTTTTAAAACTTTTTTTGTCTACTAATTGTGTGTGTGTGTGTGTGTGTGTGTGTGTGTGTGTGTGTGTATGCACGGTGCCCTTTGGGGGGCAGTTTTGGTTGACTGATTTTTCTGCTTATTCTATAGTGTTTTCTTTTCTTTGCATGTCTGATAATTTTTTAATTGGATAGATGGCTGTTAATGTGATTTTTACCCTTTTTTGTGATTTTTATCTTATATATCACATAAGAATTTATGTATTTATATATGTATTTATGTATTTATATATATACATAAATATATGTATAAAATATATAATGTATAACATATTTATATGTATTCAAAGATAATATTAACTATACATATATACACACACACACAGTATGATCTATATCACACAAAAAGCTAAAAATCACAATATGTATCATCTATCTGTCTATCTATATATTTATTCTTTTTCAGCCTGCTAGGACTTTGTTCTGGAGCGTAGTTATTTGTAAACAGTTTGATCCTTACAGATGTCTCTTTAATATTTGTAGACAGGCCCTAGAGAGGTATGGTAGTGATGACTATAACTAC
Organism: Zalophus californianus; assembly: GCF_009762305.2. Taxonomy (NCBI): domain Eukaryota; kingdom Metazoa; phylum Chordata; class Mammalia; order Carnivora; family Otariidae; genus Zalophus; species Zalophus californianus. The sequence goes on along the minus strand of NC_045597.1, from coordinate 128,404,485 downwards.
ATCAAAGCACAAGATGCAAGATGTTGATGCAAGAAATGGTTACATCAGCAAAGATTCTGTGAGCCAGGAGGGCCTAAAACTCAAGTGTCTCCATCATAGAGAAGGGTATCAATCATTTCATGGCAAAAAGCATCCCAGTTGGTAGCTATGATATTTACATTCGTCGTCAATTGATCCTTTGTATTTCCCAGTATGTCCATGGACTCCATATCACCAGCTACTTCTCATATTTGTCAATCATGGCAAAGGCCACATTCAAGTGGTCTTCATTGGAGGTCACTCATTTAACTTCATGAGCATCAGGTGAGAAAACAGTTGCTCCACTCAGAGATACTATTTTTCATCCACTTTAGGACAGCTGGCTGCACATATAAGTTACTCACTGAGATATCAGTAAGCTCTGAATCTTAGAAACATGTATATCATGAAGATGGTATGATCAGTGTCTGCTGTGCATAACATATTTGTAGCCAGTTTGGTCAGGATTGGGGCTTGGCTCTTAGTTTTCTTGTTCTGCCAGGTCTAGGGGAAGTGTGGGACAAATAGAGTTGGCTGCAGCAATTGTGTAGACATTAATCATGAGTAGAAGCTCCAATTGATTATCATTGATTTTGCCTCAACCACTGAGCAACGTAAACATCCTCCTGTCCATGCACACTCTTCCCAATGTCCAAACCTGTCTCTTGGTTGCTGAATTTTTCAGTTAACACTTTGCCTAATTCCATTCCCAAGGGGCAGGCGATTTTCTGAGATGAATTCTGGTAGGAGCCACAGCTAGAGGTTTTGATATTTGGCATTTTGACCATCTGCCTTGGCAATGTTTTACTCAGGTAACACTGATTTTGATGCAGACAAAACCAAAATCATACTATACAGTAAATTACTAACTACTTTTCTATTTTTTTATTTATAACTTGATGACATAATTATTGTCTATTGTGCATTCAAGTAGCATACTACTATCATATCTCCTTTTGCTTAAATTTATTTTTCTTTGTGTTTAATTGATTTTAGACTTAGATAAAAGTTACAAAAATAGTATGGAGAATTCCTGTACATCATTTACCCAGATTTTCCTATTGTTAACATCTTGCATACCCATTGTACAGTGATCAAAACTAAGAAATTAACATTGATACATTATTATTAGCCAATCTACAAACTTTATTTAGATATATTATTTTTATTGAACAGCATTTTCTTTGGTTTCTTAATGCCTTCCTTTTTCATGCATTTTTGGCATACTTAAGGACTTTTAAATGCATGTTTAAGGACTGCCAGTTGATTGCTAAGAATATAAAAATCTACGACATTTGCTCTCTCTTTCCCTGTAGAAACCTCCCTCCTTCACCTATCATTGGGACTAATTCTCTCTAGGCCTAGGCAAACAAAGACAACAAACTTGTCTTTATTGATCTCCTAATTTGTATACATCATTTCCTTAATACCATATTATCCTTTTTTATGTGTGTATTTTTTGCCTTTATTTAGGTGGAACAAATTTTAAAAAATTTCAGAAGAAAGAGTTAGGAGGTAAATTATGATTTCTTTCACATATGAAATTATAGTTATTTTTACCCTCACATTTGAATTATAATTCATCTGGGTATAGAATTCAAAGTTGAAATTTGTTTTCCCACAGAACATTGCAATTTTGTCTTCTTTCTCCTAATATCCATTTTTGAAGATGGTATCTCTGATGCCAGCTTGATTCTCATTAAGAGACATATCTTTCTTTCTGGAGGCTTTTAAAATTCTTTAAGTCTGCATTTGAAAGTTTATAATAATATAGTTCTGGTTCTTTCTCATTAGTTGTGCTGGACACTTTCAATTTAAAGTCTTGTGTCCTTTGGTCTTGGGCAATCCTTTGCTAATTGTTATTTAATTACTTTCTGGAATTCCTAATAGCATGATTATAAAATTTCTGGACAAATCCTCTATACCTTTACAATAATTTTTACTTACATTTTCTGATTTCTGTTGTTCAATTTCTTGATTATTGATTTTTCTCCTCAAACCCATCCATCAAATTCTTTTTGTAATCACATTTTTAGTTTGTAAAGTTTTTCCCTCATTCTCTGTGATTCCTTTTCTACTCATAACACCATATTTTTTGTGTGTTTCATGGTTGTAGTATCTTCTTAAATATTTCTGACTATAGTATTTAGAGCTTAAAACAAAACCTTGTATTCATTAAATTATGTTTCCTCTGAAATTTCTCTTTTGTATTCTAGAATTTCATCAAATGTCTCATGATCCTTATCAGATTATTCATATATAAGAAGGAAATGAGGGGTGCCTGGGTGGCTCAGTTGGTTAAGCGTCTGCTATCAGCTGAGGTCATGATCCTGGAGTCCTGGGATCAGGCCCACATTGGGGTTCCTGCTCAGCAGGGAGCCTGCTTCTCCCTCTACCTCTGACTGCTGTTCCCCGTGCTTGAGCTCTCTCTGTCAAATAAATAAATAAAATCTTAAAAAAAGAAGAAGAAGGAAATGAGAAAAAATCTGCTTGTCCTCTGGCAGACTTCACTACCTAGAGAGATGACACTGAGTCTGCGATTGGCCACGCCTGCAGCCCATAAGGGAAATGCTATTGCTCTGTGTGCTCCAAATACACACCAGCTGCCCTACCCTCCACATGTAGTTTCCTCACTTTCTTTAAGTAAAACATTTGTTCTGTGTACAGAGGTGGAAGAAGTGGGAATTCCATTGTTATGTTTATTGACTTTCCATTAGGCTTTATGATATCAACCCTTTGCTCATCCCCCACCCCCTCTCCCCAGTCATACTTTGCCCTTGCAAATCCCAGGTCTCTCCCTCTGGCTCTGGAACCCTTTGCAAGGACCCAAGCAGTGGATCCTGTCCTGCTTCATGAGTCGCCAGTCATCTGTCTGCTTTCCACTTTCTAGAAATGTGTGGAAATTTTTATCCACTTATATACTTTCCTCCCATTTGTTTTTATAAATTATGAGCTTATGACTTTAAAGTGTTGTATAGTATTATCTTAATTGGATCTTGGAGAAATTATTGTGTGCCACAAATCAACCATATGGACATAAAAGCCATAGATTTGTGTTTCAAAAACAATATCCCTATGACACTAAGGTAAGTAGACTGAGGATAAAGGAAGATAAAAAGGGGAAACCTATTAGGAGTATTTTGCTAATGAAGTGAAAGAGTTACAAGAATTCAGTGATGTAGTGGCAATGAGCAAAGACATGGGGATGGATTCCAGAAATGAAGGTTATAGAATAGAACTTAATGTCAGAATAAATGGAGTGTATTAGTTTGCTATTGCTGCCATAACAAAGTACCACAAATTTGGCAGTTAAAACAATACCCATTTATTACCATCTCACAGTTGTGTAGGTCAGAAGTCCATGGGGCTCCTTGCCTCTGGTCTCACAAAGTTGAAGTCAAGGTGTTCGGCAGGTATGGAGACTCTAGGAGAGAATTGTTTCCAGGCTATTTACTGAATTCTGTTCTGTGTGGTTGTAGGACTAACGTCCCTGTTTCTTGATGGCTGTCATCTGGGGATGTCCTGGAACTTCTAACAGCATCCCTTCAGTCCCTCCACATAGCCTCCTGCGTCTCAGAATTGTGGTGTCTTGGATTCTTCTCGCCCTGCTCCATCTCTCTGACTGACTCTTCTGCCTTCCTCTTCTATTTTGTAAGGGCTCATGTGATTGCACTGGTTCTACCTAGATAATCTCCCTTTTTTTAAATTCAGCTGATTACTAGTACCTTAGCTCCAGCTGCAATATCCCTTCACAGAACTTCCTAGATTAGCAGTTGACTGAAAAATTAGGGGACAAGGATCTTCGGTGAGTGGGGGTCTTTATATATTTCCTACCCCTGGGAAGATGACTGAAAAGTAAGTATAGGAGATGACTTTCAGATTTCTAGTTGGGATGATGTCACTTAATTAGGTTCCTCAATGTGTATGCTTGGAGGATCTTTCATCTTACACACACACACACACACACACACACACACACACACACACACACTCTCAGCATTACAGCATGAGGAAGACTCTGCCAAATTCAAAAATTTTAATCTTAGATATATTACTACCCCTGATTGTTACCTGCTTTTCCCCCCAATTAAACTGGGATAGGAAAGGTATAATACAAATCTAAGAAAATAAACAAGCAAGCAAATAAACAGAGTTTTAAGCTTTATAACCGACTCAATAGCTTTCTCTAATCTGGCCCCTCCCCTAAGGCTCCTTAACTTTGTAGAATTAAAGGGCATATCCCAAGCAGAAAGCACTCCCAGAGACAATCAAATGGGAGAAGAGAAAATGATGTGGGTACCAGATTCAGTCCCCCAACAGCTACCTACCAAAGTCTACTAGAGTCTCTCGCAGCTCTTAGAGAGTGATCTACTGTCCTTTGCACTCAGAAGGGAAATACTCTACTACCTCCACTCAATCTTCTCATTTCTGTGGTCTATCCTTCTGTCTGTCTGTCTCACCTTACATAATAACCTAGAGACTATCAAGCTCTTTTCCTGGGGTAGATGGGCTGACAGAAAGGAGGATGAAAAAAGGTACATGAGAACAAAAAGAAGAAAGAAACCAATGTTGCATAAATAGACATTATTGACACATGCTTTCTTTTCTACATAGTTATATAGTTTCCTTTAAAGCACATAAAGACAAAGACAAAAGTATGTCTATACCACTTTGGAATTCAAGAATTTGCCTCTCTCTCTCTCTCTCTCTCTCTCTCTCTCTCTCTGTGTGTGTGTGTGTGTGTGTGTGTGTGTGTGTGTGTGTGCCTGTAAATTAGCATTGTGTCCATAGATATTTTTGTAAACCCTGTAAAACAACATATCTGGTGGGCTTTGAGAATAGTTGAATAAACTGCTTTCTGTAAACCAGATATTGTATTTGGTAAACATGTAAAAATAAGGCTTGTGCTTTCTCAAACAATAGTACCTTGCTTTTCACAGAGAAAGTCTCCCCAAGGAACCTGCCCCATGCCAAGACACAGCCCTCTCTGTGGACATGAGGTTGTTGTTCTCTGGATGTTTTTAACAGGGCTAATTAAGTTCATTCACAAATCCTCTTTATTAAAGATTTCACACTGAAATATCTCTAAACATGCAACAGGACACTATTATTGAAAAGTCTTTGTTTCTAATCACAATACCAGGGTGATAATTAAAGACATTAGGAAGTGCCCTCATGCGGGTAAGGATTAAGAACACCCTGTCTAGGGGCTAAAACCCTGAGAGGGGCCATACTTGGGGAACGGTGCTCTATCAGCACAGATCCTAGGAATGCTTTTTGTCAAAGTCTAGAATCCAGATACTATATTGTGAAATTCATAAATGCCTTGCTATTTAAGGCTTTTTTGTTAACGCTATTCAGAATATAAATGCGTACAGATTATGTGACAGAGCCCTACTTTGAACAAAACTCTGTTTACAATTGCCGACTAATTTCTCAGAAAAAAAAAAATCATTCCGTTAGGTGTGCGAACTGATCCTTGTGTTATTATTTAAAAAGTGCTATGGATGGGTGATGCTAAAATACTTGCCTTGGGGAGAGCTATTGTTGAAAAATTAGTGTGCTAGATCACATGAAAATATCACAAAGCCATTTCTTGAAAGATTAAGAGTGGACAAATAAAATATATCTTAATTGGAATTTGCTAGTGGATTTTACGTGCCTCTTCTAAAGTCATCTTTTCCTCAGTTTTTAAATAGAGGAATTTTGTTTTGATACCTAAGAATTTCAGACTAGGCATTTTCTCACGTTCTCTGTGAAGTCAATTTAAAAGTACATTAGCAGTACATGTGGATTTAGTCAGGGAATCAAGATGTGAAATTTGGACATATTCCTCCAAAGGTAGACTCTTCAAATGATGACTGTGAAAGTAATTTATTCCAGCCAAACACACTTCCACATATTGTTAACAGTACTATGTGCTTCAACTCATTTAACAGCTTTTTAATTCAGTAGTTATTCAGATTTAATAGAGCCATTTCTTCATCATTTTGCGTTTAGTGATAAATGGTGCCAGAATTTATGATAAATTAAACTGCAAAGGACCATGTTAAAGTTATCTTAAGGGTTTCACATAAAAGGAATCAGCACCTATTTTGTTCAGAACAGCCACCTGAAAGTTCACGTGGTGAAAAGAGCTTCTTACTGGGTATAAACTATGAGCTCTATTTGAAAGTTAAGTTTTAATTATACTTTTCCCTCACCACTTACCATTGGCAGTGGCCATCCAGCTGGGGGACTGGCAACACAGATGCTTTAAACTAGGGGTTCTTTCTTGTTTTAATATTGATTTAACAAGTGGAAGAACATTCATGTGGAAGCTTTGATGAAAATCCTTACATAACAAGCCACCAGATACAGGGGGCAACTTTGTAAAAGTTTGGTGAAGAGATGAGGCATCAAGGGGCTATGGGAGAGATAAATGGGGCAGGGCCAAGTGGTGGGAGAGAGGAGAGGTGTAGTTGGACAGCCCTGCCAATTACTAGCCCTATTATCCTTTTTCTTTCTTACTAATGCACTCGCTTAACAGCTACCACAAAGGGAGATGAGGGGCTGAATTCACAGGCCTCTCCCTTTTTCCTTTTTCCCATAGGCACATTTTGAAAATGAAAAAAAAAAAAAAAAAAAGCGATCCCTTGACTAAAGTAACGGAAACGGTCTGCAACCATTAACTCTACAATTTTCCAGACATGTTAAAATGTATAAACTAGCTTAATTAGAATTTTTTTCCCTAAGCATCTGTAGCCACAGACAGGCAAGCTGGGCTGGTTAGTCAAACAAGGGGCACTCTCAGGATAGAGATCAGGATGACACGATGCAAATGGAAACTCTGTCCTTAAGGTTAAAAACCTTTAGGTCACTCTCGATAATCAGTGAGAGACCTGCCTACAGCATGTTCATTTGAACCAAAAGATATGGTTCGGCTCCCCAAACAGTCGTGAATAACTAATCTGTTATTCCAGAACTCTGCAAGCAAACCATTTGTGAGTGAGGAGTGCAAAGTGCATTTCTTCATTTGAGAAAAGCACATCCTGATCATTCACATTTGAGTTTTCTGAGTTAGAGTTTTCCTATTACTTCATGGGTGTTTATCTGTTGTTTTATTCATCAATTATGGAGCACCTTTTGTCGAGAACCTATTATGTGAGGGGTGCTTGGCATACAGAGGCATAAGACGGTCTCTTCAGCGGAGAAGCACCCACCCGGGCATATGATAATTAGGAGGGATTGAAGGAAATTCTGCTCTCACCAAGCTGGCAGGATTCATAGAAAACTGGCTTAGTGTTTAGCCACCAAAAACAGCATTTGTTTGATAACTTCAAGGAAACTCTAGAAACTTTTGGAAAGTAGCCTAATGCTCGTCAACCTTACCCTGTACCTTTGCTGGGCCTCTTGTCTTACTGTCAGAGTTTGAGCTTATGTTCCTCTGTGTCCAACGGTGTTTCTATGCATCTCTACCTGTTGCTCTTTATATGGTTTTAGCAACAATTATTAGGTGCTACCTCTGTGCCAGGCCGTATACTAAGCCCTTTATATACCTCATCCTATTTAGTAGAATTTTAAAAAATAGTGGATTGGGAGTCTGGATGCTCCGGTCACAAAACTAGAGGTAAATCACTTCACATGTCTACTTGAAGTCTTCAGAATGAGGGGAGTTTGCTCTAAAGCCCTATCCACGGTAATAATTCTATAATATCATGATTCCTGAAGCCTTCCTAAGTGCTTTGTGAGGGCAAAATTAATAACTATTTTTGTTAACTCTCTCACTCCCTCTGCTCTGTGGATACTTGATAAGAGGAAAGGAATTGAATTATAGACTACTTAAAGAAATGAACTTCATTTTTAGCAGATGGACTAGATTTGAAGGCTACAAATGTACTAGTTCTTTATAAAAAAAACCATAAAATTATATGTGTGTAAAAACACTTTTCCCAGATAGAAACATTTTTGATTTCTTAATAATTCCCAAGAGGTGTTTCTTTCCCAGCAAATTTTTAAAAGATAAATACTTAGCTTCAATGGTATGATTTTAAACCCCTCAAAATAGAGGTACGCCGAAGCTCCTAAAAATATTTTTAGCTATAATGAAAATACCCATTTTAGGAGCATCCATATACATACTTAACCTGAAAAGAGCACACTGAGGATTTCTAGTCATTAAATTGCCCATTGCACTGTCCAGAGCCACTTGTCCACCTTCTTGTTGTGTATGCTGCTTGTTATCTTTTTTTCCTGGGCTGTTTATTCCGCAAAGGGCAATTGCAAAAGAGTTGGAAGCACTTTTTAGTGCTCGGCCATTCTCTAGCTTAAGTTCATGCCCCTTGGTTCTCATATTTAACAGAAGCTCAGATAGCCTGCAGCATCTGTCCTTTGGCTCACTTCAGGATTGTGTACATTTCTTTGTCCTATCGTCATTTCTCAAACCACAGAGTTTCTTAAAATAGCAGCCCTGTCCCGGTAGAATTATGGGGAACTATCATGCTATAATTTGAAGAATATTCTGCTTCAAAGTGGATGGTCCTAATTGACTAAAATATTTAAGACATATGTTTTATGGTGTTTCTCTTAAGAGGATGTGGAATATGACCACGTTTCTGCAAGGAAATTAAAAAAGGGAATATTGTTTCTTTTTGCCCCCATTTGGTTAGTGTGATCAATTTCATCGATGGAGTAATAATACGGCCTCCCTCCCAGATAATCAAAACACAAACTAGCAAATTTGGCTACCTTATAAAAGGCAAACAAACAAACGAAAACTGAAAAATTCGGCCACTTATTTACAAAAGGTGGTACTGACCGATATTTTAAAATAGCAGCATGTTGGCATATTCCAAATAAATGATAAATACATGCATACGTGCATCCTCCATAAATGAATAAATAAATAAGCCACAGTTTGTCTTTCATTGTTTATCAAAGAGAAATTCTAGAAATATGAAATTCACTCTCACTTCATTTGTCCCTAGATTTAGAAAAGCTATCTCTCTATAAAGATGATAATTCTAAAAGAGCTTCATTAGTATTACATACTGTTTTGGGACTTAAGGAAAATTTGTCTCTATAATAGTTGTTTAGATTTTAAGGATCAGTAGACTTTCCAACATTATTTTTTACACATGTGCCAAAAAATATCTATAGAAGATTAAACAATGTTTCACTCTTCATCTGGAGGCTATGATGAAGTATCATCAGATCTGAAGCTGGTTCCTGTTTCTATGTTCAGTTTTTCTGAAGACACATTTGTAAATGGAGAATTCTTTTGGGATTCTTTGTGTTCAGTCTCAGATTCTTCCTTTTACAATGAATTGCAAAATGCCATTTAACTTCAAGGTTTCTCATCGGGCAACTGCACTGCTACCCACCTTTTTATTGACTGTCTTTCCTTGTTTTTTTGTTTCACCAGCAAGATTCTCACCTTGCTGCACATTCTTTCAACTTGGCCATCAATATATAAAGTAGAGAAATCTTTCTAAGTACTGATGCTTACAGCTGCATTCCACTTATCACTCCTTTCCATCCTTGGAGGAAAACTATCTGAACCCCTTGAAGTGGCTGTTGATGGTGTCTTTACTGCTGTTACAGGGAAGCCTGTTTTGAACACTATCATTGAAAGCTTCCTGAAGCTCGGTAAAGGGCTGTAAGGTTGGAACAGCTATGTTTCTGTTTCTTCCCTTCAGCACCTATCGCTCCCTCCCGGTTCTGTCCTCTATTTTTCCCTCCCTTTTAAATTTGTGACAATGAAGTTGGTAATATTTCAACAGAAGACTCACAGGATGTATTTGAATAAATCTGAATATGTTTTGTTCTTGGTTCTACATTCTAATTTATGTAAATTACTGTTGTTCTTGACCAACATCATCAAAAAATATATATTTCATTTAGACATTTATATACATATATGTTTGTAAGATATGTAAACATGTATATACATTTAAAAATATATATGCATATTTATGCTAAATGTGTGTATATATATGTATAGGTATATATGTATATGCATGTATATGTATATTTATATATGCGTAGGTATATATGTGTGTATATGTGTATGTGTTTTATCCATACATATGTATGTGTGTACATATATATATACATTTGTGTGGGTATGTCTATTTCTTTCCTTGTAGGAAGAATGTATTTTTTTTTGTTTTAATTTTTTTATTGTTATGTTAATCACCATACATTACATCATTAGTACTTGATGTAGTGTTCCATGATTCATTGTTTGTGCATAACACCCAGTGCTCCATGCAGAACGTGTCCTCCTCAATACCCATCACCAGGCTAACCCATCCCCCTACCCTCCTCCCCTCTAAAACCCTCAGTTTGTTTTTCAAAGTCCATCATCTCTCATGGTTCGTCTCCCCCTCCGACTTACTCCCCTTCATTCTTCCCCTCCTGCTATCTTCTTCTTTTTCTTTTTTCTTAATATATGTTGCATTATTTGTTTCAGAAGTACAGATCTGTGATTCAACAGTCTTACACAATTCACAGTGCTCACCATAGCACATACCCTACCCAATGTCTATCACCCAGCCACCCCATCCCTCCCACCCCCCACCACTCCAGCAACCCTCAGTTTGTTTCCTGAGATTAAGAATTCCTCATATCAGTGAGGTCATATGATACATGTCTTTCTCTGATTGGCTTATTTCACTCAGCATAACACCCTCCAGTTCCATCCACGTCATTGCAAATGGCAAGATCTCATTCCTTTGGATGGCTGCATAATATTCCATTGTGTATATATACCACTTCTTCTTTATCCATTCATCTGTCGATGGACATCGTGGCTCTTTCCATAGCTTGGCTATTGTGGACATTGCTGCTATAAACATCGGGGTGCACGTACCCCTTCAGATCCCTACATTTGTATCTTTGTGGTAAATACCCAGTAGTGCAATTGCTGGATTGTATGGTAGCTCTATTTTCAACTGTTTGAGGAACCTCCATACTGTTTTCCAGAGTGGCTGCACCAGCTTGCATTCCCACAAACAGTGTAGGAGGGTTCCCCTTTCTCCACATCCCCGTCAACATCTGTCATTTCCTGACTTGTTAATTTTAGTCATTCTGACTGGTGTGAGGTGGTATCTCATGGAGGTTTTGGTTTGGATTTGCCTGATGCCGAGCGATGTGGAGCACTTTTTCATGTGTCTGTTGGCCATTTGGATGTCTTCTTTGGAAAAATGTCTGTTCATGTCTTCTGCCCATTTCTTGATTGGATTATTTGTTCTTTGGGTGTTGAGTTTGATAAGTTCTTTATAGATTTTGGATACTAGCCCTTTATCTGATATGTCATTTGCAAATATTTTCTCCCATTCTGTTGGTTGTCTTTTGGTTTTGTGGACTGTTTCTTTTGCTGTGCAAAAGCTTTTTATCTTGATGAAATCCCAATAGTTCATTTTTGCCCTTGCTTCCCTTGCTTTTGGCGATGTTTCCAGGAAGAAGTTGCTGCGGCTGAGGTCGAAGAGGTTGCTACCTGTGTTCTCCTTTAGGATTTTGATGGACTCCTGTCTCACGTTTAGGTCTTTCAGCCATTTGGAGTTTATTTTTGTGTGTGGTGTAAGGAAATGGTCCAGTTTCATTCTTCTGCATGTGGCTGTCCAGTTTTCCCAACACCATTTGTTGAAGAGACTCTTTTTTCTATTGGGCATTCTTTCCTGCTTTGTCAAAGATGAGTTGACCATAGAGTTGAGGGTCCATTTCTGGGCTCTCTATTCTGTTCCATTGATCTATGTGTCTGTTTTTGTGCCAGTACTATACTGTCTTGATGATGACAGCTTTGTAATAGAGCTGGAAGTCTGGAATTGTGATGCCGCCACCTTTGCTTTTCTTTTTCAATATTCCTCTGGCTATTCGGGGTCTCTTCTGGTTCCATACAAATTTTAGGGTTATTTGTTCCATTTCTTTGAAAAAAGTGGATGGTATTTTGATGGGGATTGCATTGAATGTGTAGATTGCTCTAGGTAGCATTGACATCTTCACAATGTTTCTTCTTCCAATCCATGAGCATGGAACGTTTTTCCATTTCTTTGTGTCTTCTTCAATTGCTTTCATGAGTATTTTATAGTTTTGAGTACAGATCCTTTGCCTCTTTGGTTAAATTTATTCCTAGGTATCTTATGGTTTTGGGTGCAATTGTACATGGGATCGACTCCTTAATTTCTCTCTTCTGTCTTGTTGTTGGTGTATAGGAATGCCACTGATTTCTGTGCATTGATTTTATATCCTGCTACTTTAGTGAATTCCTGTATGAGTTCTAGCAGTTTTGGGGTGGAGTCTTTTGGGTTTTCCACGTGCAGTATCATATCATCTGCAAAGAGTGAGAGTTTGACTTCCTCTTTGCCAACTTGGATGCCTTTGATTTCTTTTTGTTGTCTGATTGCTGTGGCTAGGACTTCTAATACTATGTTGAATAGCAGTGGTGATAGTGGACATCCCTGCCGCGTTCCTGACCTTAGGGGAAAAGCTCTCAGCTTTTCCCCATTGAGAATGATATTCGCTGTAGGTTTTTCATAGATGGCTTTTATGATATTGAGGTATGTACCGTCTACCCCTATACTCTGAAGAGTTTTGATCAAGAAAGGATGCTGTACTTTGTCAAATGCTTTTTCTGCATCTATTGAGAGGATCATATGATTCTTGTTCTTTCTTTTGTTAATGTATTGTATCACGTTGATTGATTTGCGGATGTTGAACCATCCTTGCAGCCCAGGGATAAATCCCACTTGGTCATGGTGAATAATCCTTTTAATGTACTGTTGGACTCTACTGGCTAGTATTTTGGTGAGAATTTTTGCATCCATGTTCATCAAGGATATTGGTCTGTAATTCTCCTTTTTGATGGGGTCTGTGTCTGGTTTGGGATCAAGGTAATGGTGGCCTCATAAAATGAGTTTGGAAGTTTTCCTTGCATTTCTATTTTTTGGAACAGCTTCGGGAGAATAGGTATTAATTCTTTAAATGTATGATAGAATTCCCCTGGGAAGCCATCTGGCCCTGGGCTTTTGTTTGTTGGGAGATTTTTGATGACTGCTTCAATTTCCTTAGCGGTTATAGGTCTGTTCAGGTTTTCTATTTCTTCCTGGTTCAGTTTTGGTAGTTGATACATCTCTAGGAATGCACCCATTTCTTCCAGGTTATCTAATTTGCTGGCATAGAGTTGCTCATAATATGTTCTTATAATTGTTTGTATTTCTTTGGTGTTGGTTGTGATCTCTCCTCTTTCATTCATGATTTTGTTGATTTGGGTCATTTCTCTTTTCTTTTTGGTAAGTCTGGCCAGCGGTTTATCAATCTTGTTACTTCTTTCAAAGAACCATCTCCTAGTTTCGTTGATCTGTTCTACTGTTCTTTTGGTTTCTAGTTCATTGATTTCTGCTCTGATCTTTATGATTTCTGTTCTCCTGCTGGGTTTAGGCTTTATTTGCTCTTCTTTCTCCAGCTCCTTTAGGTGTAGGGTTAGGTTGTGTATTTGAGACCTTTCTTGTTTCTTGAGAAAGGCTTGCATTGCTATATACTTTCCTCTCAGGACTGCCTTTGCTGTATCCCAAAGATTTTGAACAGTTGTGTTTTCATTTTCATTGTTTTCCATGAATTTTTTTAATTCTTCTTTAATTTCCTGGTTGACCCATTCATTCCTTAGTAGGATGCTCTTTAGCCTCCACGTATTTGAGTTCTTTCCAACTTTCCTCTTGTGATTGAGTTCTAGTTTCAAAGCATTGTGGTCTGAAAATATGCAGGGAATAATCCCAATCTTTTGGTACAGTTTGAGACCTGATTTGTGACCTAGGATGTGATCAATTCTGGAGAATGTTCCATGGGCACTAGAGAAGAATGTGTATTCCGTTGCTTTGGGATGGAATGTTCTGAATATGTCTGTGAAGTCCATTTGGTCCAGTGTGTCATTTAAAGTCTTTATTTCCTTGTTGATCTTTTGCTTAGATGATCTCTCCATTTCAGTGAGGGGGGTGTTAAAATCCCCCACTATTATTGTATTACTGTCAATGTGTTTCTTCGCTTTTGTTATTAATTGCCTTATATAATTGGCTGCTCCCATGTTAGGGGCATAGATACTTACAATTGTTAGATCTTCTTGTTGGATAGACCCTTTAAGTAGGATATAGTGTCCTTTCTCATCTCTTATTACAGTCTTTGTTTTAAAATCTAATTTGTCTGATATAAGGATTGCCACCCCAGCTTTCTTTTGGTGTCCATTGGCATGGTAAATGGTTTTCCACCCCCTCACTTTCAATCTGGGGGTGTCTTTGGGTCTAAAATGAGTCTCTTGCAGACAGCATATCGACAGGTCTTGTTTTTTAATCCAATCTGATAGCCTGTGTCTTTTGATTGGGGCATTTAGCCCATATACATTCAGGGTAACTATTGAAAGGTATGAATTTAGTGCCATTGTATTGCCTGTAAGGTGACTGTTACTGTATATTGTCTCTGTTCGTTTCTGATCGGTGCTGCTTTTAGTCTCTCTCTTTGCTTAGAGGACCCCTTTCAATATTTCTCGGAGGGCTGGTTTCGTGTTTGCAAATTCCTTTAGCTTTTGTTTGTCCTGGAACCTTTTTATCTCTCCTTTAATTTTCAATGAGAGCCTAGCTGGATATAGTATTCTTGGCTGCATATTTTTCTCGTTTAGTGCTCTGAAGATATCATGCCAGTCCTTTCTGGCCTGCCAGGTCTCTGTGGATAGGTCTGTTGCCAATCTAATATTTCTACCATTGTAGGTTACATATCTCTTCTCCCGAGCTGCTTTCAGGATTTTCTCTTTGTCTCTGAGACTCGTAAGTTTTAGTATTAGATGTCGGGGTGTTGACCTGTTTTTATTGATTTTGAGGGGGGTTCTCTGTGCCTCCTGGATTTTGATGCCTGTTTCTTTCCTCACATTAGGGAAGTTTTCTGCCATTATTTGCTCCAATATACCTTCTGCCCCTCTCTCTCTTTCTTCTTCTTCTGGGATCCCAATTATTCTATTGTTGTTTCGTCTTATCGTATTGCTTATCTCTCGAATTCTGCCCTCGTGATCCTGTAGTTCTTTCTCTCTCTTTTTCTCAGCCTCTTTATTTTCCATCACTTGGTCTTCTATATCGCTGATTCTCTCTTCTGCCTCATTTATCCTAGCAGTTAGTGCCCCCATTTTTGATTGCACCTCATTAATAGCCTTTTTGATTTCGACTTGGTTAGATTTTAGTTCTTTTATTTCTCCAGAAAGCATTTCTCTAATAACTTCCACCCTTTTTTCAAGCCCAGCTAGTATCTTTAAAGTCATGATTCTGAACTCTAGGTCCGACATCGTACTAATGTCCGTATTGAGTAGGTCCCTGGCTGACGGTACTCTCCTTTGTTCTTTTTGCTGAGGTGATTTTTTTCATCTTGTCATTTTGTCCAGAGGAGAATAGATGAATGAGAGAACAAAATGCTCACAGATTAACAATGTCCCCAGCAAATATACTCTATACAAATCAGAAAAGACCTGAAACCAGGGGAAAAGAAAGGGAAAGAAAGAAAAAAGAGAAAAGAAAGAAAGAAAGAAAAAAAACAAAAACAAAAAGATAAAAACAAAAACCAAACAATACAAAAAAACCGAATATGATCAAATATGGCTAGATCAGGCTAGTGCATAGATCAGTGCCACACACTAGATTTTGGGCGTATTTTGGTCTGTTAGAAAAAAGTGCCTCCTACAATTTTAAAGGAAGAAAGACTTATATATGTACAAAATAAGGGTTGATACAATGAAGGGATGGAAGTTGACTGTAAAGATGAAAATTATAGAAAAGTTTATAAAAGGAATTGATAAGATAAGAAGTTGTTTGAAAAAAGAAAGAAGATTTAAAAAAAAAAGGGAGAGAATGTGACCAGGCAGGAGACTAGAACAAAGCCATACACTAGTGATTTAGGGTATATTTTGATCTGTTAGAAGAAACTGTATCTCAAAATTTTAAAGAGAGAACAACTTACATATATATGCCAAAAATAAGGGTAACTACTATGAAGGGATAAAATATGACTCTAAAAATGAAAAATAAAAAATGTTTTTTTAAAAAAAGGGCTTGATAAGATGTTGGTTGAAAAGGGGAAAAAGAAAAATTAAAAAAAAAAAACAGTTAAAAAAATTAACTTTGAAAAACTAATGAATCATGGTAAAAAAGCCATGAATTCTATGTGCCATATTCCCCTAGCGCTGAAGTTCTCCCGTTCTCCCTGATCGGTAAACTTGGTCTTGGCTTGCTGGCTGTTCGTGCTGATCTTCTGGGGGAGGGGCCTGTTGCCGTGGTTCCCAAATGTCTTTGCTGGAGGCAGAATTGCCCTGCCCTTGTCGGTCCGGGCTAAGCAAGCTGCTTGGGTTTGCTCTCAGGAGCTTTTCTTCCCTGCAAGCTTTCCATACGGCTTTGGAGGACGACAGTGAAAATGGCAGCCTCCCAATATCTGCCCCAGAGGAGGCAAGAACTCGGGGCTCCGCTCCTCAGTGCGCCCCCAGAGAAAAGCAGTCAGTCACTCCCATCTCCCCGGTCTCCGGCCGCACTCCGTGCTCACCCGGCCTGTGACCGAGCGTTGCTATCTCTGGCACCGACCCCATGTGGAGTCTCCAAACCCAGCAGATCCCTGCGGTGCGCTCCCGCGCCGCTCCTCCCGGGGGAGGGAGGGGAGTCTCCCCGGCTCTGCCGCTTGTTGGGTCCCTGCTGGAGGAGCAGTGGCCCGACTGGGCCACGGATCACAGTTTATGGCAACCCCGAGCTGAGAGCCTGTGCCTCGGCTCTGTCTCTGCAGCGGGCTTCCCCGCTCCGATCCCTGGGAGCTCTGCCACACTCAGGCACCCCCGGTCTTTCTGTGACCCCGAGGGTCCTGAAACCACACTGTCGCAGGAGGGTTCCACCCTCCGCTTAGCCACTGGAGCAACGTCCCTCAGCGGAGCTGGCTTCTAAAAGTTCCGATTTTGTGCTCCGCTGCTCTATCACTTGCCAGAAGCGGCCCACGGAGGGCCCCTCCCCCGCCGTCTATCCTCCCGAATATCCCCTCGGATTCACTTCTCCGCACGTCCTACCTTCCAGTAAGTGGTCGCGTCTCTCTTCAGAGAGTTGTTGCTACTCTCCTCTTCCATCTCCTGTTGAGTTCGTAGGTGTTCAGAATGGTTTGATCCCTATTCAGCTGAATTCCTGAGACCAGACAAAATCCAGGTCTCCTGCTCCTCCACCATCTTGCTCCGCCACCGGAAGAATGTATTTTTAATCAAAATTAGTCAACCACCTCTACTAAATATCAAGAAAGTGCTTCATACAGCAAGAGTTAAGAAATATATAGTATATGAAATAAATTTATAAAATACACAAATATATCTATGTGTATGTATACATATATATTTGTGTATTTCATTGTGTTGTGTATTTATTGTGGTATGTATGTATATATGTATATGTATATATATGAATGTCTATATATATATAGGCACATATATAGTATGAAATAAAAGCATGCTGTTCCTTACTTTCTCCAGTTGGAATTTTAGTCTCTACTGAACCGATCATGTATTTCAATACATTTGTGTAACTTCTGCAAATCTCTTAACCTCTTTTCATAAATCCCAGCAGAGCCAAAATTGGGCTTGCAATAACACTCTAAAGATTCACAGAACACAGCTGCTTTACTTTCCCCTTTAGCCAAGTTGTGGCTGAAGAGTTTTAAATGGAGTAAATAGATCCATTCCTTTGGCTTTCATTCCACAGCAGTGTTTAATAGGAAGTTACCATGGTGTGGAAATAGTAAATAGAAGCTCTATGAGGAAAAAAGAACACACATTGAGATTTTCTCAGAAGCTGCTTCCATATAAAATAAGATGTGAGTATTCAAGGTATTTTTTTTCTTCCAAGACTGATGAGTTTTTTGGTTATTTCATATGCGAAAGACAATGGTCCTTGAACAGTGTATTAAAAATATCTGATCAATATATGTATTAATGATGAAAGTTACTACCATGTCCTTCAACAAATATCCTTATCTAATAACCTGACATCTTGGTATCAGATCCATGTATCAGGGTTAAAAGAGTTTCACTGGGGCTTGTAGGATGTCAGGATATAGAACAGAATCACTAAGTTAAAAAGGTGCATTGTTTTCAACCCAGTGTTCTTTAGAAGTTTAGATAGGGGAAAAATAAACAAAAATAAAATTTAAAATATTTCAATAAACAATGTTAATTTTTAACTTAAAACTATTTAAATGTATTGAAATATGAAAATATGATATAATTTAAGAAAATATTTTCTTTCAGACCACTGTGAATATTTGGTCATAAAACCATCCTTAACCAGAAAGGTAAAGATTAATTTAAAAAATGCGTAAAATAGGGGCACCTGGGTGGCTCAGTCATTAAGCATCTGCCTTCAGCTCAGTGGGAGGCCTGCTTCTCCCTCTCCTACTCCCCCTGCTTGTGTTCCCTCTCTCGCTGTGTCTCTGTCAAATAAATAAAATAAAATAAAATAAAATAAAATGAATGAAGGGGGGAAATCAGAGGGGGAGATGAACCATGAGAGACGATGGATTCTGAAAAACAAACTGAGGGTTCTGGGGGGCGTGGAAGGATGGGTTAGCCTGGTGATGGGTATTAAAGAGCACGTTCTGCATGGAGCACTGGGTGTTATACGCAAATAATGAATCATGGAACACTACATCAAAAGCTAATGATGTATGGTGATTAACATAACATAATAATAAAATAAAATAAAATGAAATAAAATAAAAATGTGTAAAATATACTCTCATGGAAATGAAAATCTAACTGTAATATAGATAGCCTAGGCTTTTTCTATTTTTTCTGTGATATTCGAAACTAGTTAGAGAGAATAGAATTTAATTTAATTAGGTATTCCCAACTCATAAGTCTTAACCATGAATCCCAGCCATTTAACTTAAGAACAAGATTTAATCTTTTTTAATGATTTTTGTATTGAAATATTTTGAACAAACAGCAAATTCAATTAACTAGCACTTTTTCTTTTTTTAAGATTTTACTTATTTATTTGACAGAGAGAGACACAGCGAGAGAGGGAACACAAGCAGGGGGAGTGGGAGAGGGAGAAGCAGGCTTCCCGCTGAGTGGGGAGCCCATGTGGGGCTCGATTCCAGGACCCTGGGATCACGACCTGAGCGGAAGGCAGTCGCCCAACGACTGAGCCACCCAGGCGCCCCTCTCTAGCACTTTTTGTTTTTTTTTTGCCCTGAATCCAGTAACAAGGAGCAGTAAATTCAAGGCCAGTTTACATGCAGTTCCATTTTGTATGTTTCCAACCAATTTTTCATTAACTTACCATCAAAATGGTACTTGGGCACCACATGACATTATTTACTTAATCTTTTAAATTCATTTGGTAAAATGTGTTTCTGAGTTTTTTTTTTTTTTTCAATGTGTTTCTGAGTTTTTATCACAAGCCGGATATGACGAGTATAGATGAAACAGCAATACGTTGGTGGTACAAAGCTACAGAATGGAGCAATCTGAAGAGGAGAGAAAGTACATGCCATATATATAACATTCCTCTCTTTCCTCCTTCCATCTTGCATCTTTCCACAGTACTGTGGGGATCAGACAAAATTTTGATTTACGATTTCTTTCAAATTTTGGCTGCTGAAATTACCACCTGCTCTGAATGCTATGCATAGTAAAAGCATCGGAAGGATGCTCAGTTCTTTCTATGCTGTGAATTTTGGAGCCTGTTTATATGAAGATGATAAGAAGTGAGTAATTGTGCATAGTAAGACACTGGATGAGAGAAACAGTGAAGACAGAGGCTTCAGACATGTTGTTTGGCTTGTGTTTGTTGTTGTTTGTTTTTATCATAGCACTTGGTCTTTGAGCATCAGAAGACCTTTAAGTCAGCTCTATTTGTCCTGAGTGTGGGAGAATGTTCCAACCAAGACAGTCCCTGGCTTTCATAAGTAGGTTTAATGATTTTTGCTTCCAGGTAGACTCCAGAGGGGAAGCACTAAAAATTAACAAGTAACATGATTGTGTCATAAGAAAAAGTTGTAAATTGTGGTTTACAATGAATTATCTATAAATAAATACCCATATATCTACCGGGAACACTCTTAAATAATGAAAGCAACTTGAAGTTACATGTACTAGAATTGGAGGACAGACCATGGTACACAATATCGCATCTTCGTCCCTGAAAGCGAATGACAGAAAAGAGAGCTGATTGCAGCCTCTGAAGCAAACACCTTATTTGCGGGAGACTATGTAATTGTTTTAATTCCATTTTACCAAGCCATTTGCTTTGACATTTTTCATGATAGAAATGAGATGATTTAGGTAGATAAGTATATGTGATGGATATTTTAAAGAGGTTACCTGACTGGTACAAATATATTTAAATTAAGGTTTCGATATGACACTTTTGAATATAGGCAAAAAGATACATTTATCTGTTTTATTAAGCCCCTGTTAAGTTTTCTTTAAATACTAGATTACAATGTCAATGATTTACTTACATGAATATTGTTCCTGTTTTCCTCCTAACACAATTATATTAAATTTTAATGACATCAATTGTAATATCTTACTGGTATCTGGAAGCTGTGGAGAGCCCAAAGCTTTTATACAAATTTATATGTATAAAGCTCTCACTGATATACTTTGCCAGTAGATATTTTACCTTGAGTAGTCAGCTCTGCAAATCCCTTCCCACAAAAGATTAAAAACATCCTCCTATTACATCTAGAGATTTCTTTTTGTTATTCAAAGCCATGAATAAATTTAGGAAAAATGTATATGATTTTAATGCCTTAAACCAGAAAGCTTCCTTGATTCCTATTAAAAAATGGAATATTTAATGTTTTCCTTCTTCTGTGGTACTTTTTTGATATTGTAGCAAAGAACAAAAAAGAATTCTGAGAACATATAAAACAAAAAACTGTGTTTGAAGTATTATAATAAAACAACCTTCTTCCTTTAATGCTAAGTCCCTTTTTAATGAAGATCTTCTGGCAGCTCTTGAATGTATAACTAGTTTATATCATGGGATGAAGCTGTCTGTTCTGATGATTGACATGAGCCCACATTACAATGTGATTCTGAAAATTAGTCCATAGAGGTCCTTTTCAGGTACTTCTCAGACTGAGAGCTGCCCTCCAACTACAGTAGAGCCTTTTTAACCCCACTCATTGGTATTCTAATCTGGAAGTGCTGTCCTGCCTTTTAAATAACTCAGGCATTCAGGCTCATACCCCCCTTGACACATTACTTAGCCAAAGGATTCAAATGAGATTCAAGAAACATGCAGTACAGCACAAAGGGATTGGAATATGCACAATTAATAATCACACAGTTAATTCATTTTTAATGCAGGGAGGATTTCTGAAATTTCACATTGAGATTTGTAACACAAAGTAATAGCTGTCTACCCTGATTACATTTCCAAAATTCCAAAATATAAGCACTATGCTTAAGCAATTAGTTTCATTTTAAACAGATTTTCCTAAAGGTATAGCTTGAAGTCACATTAAGGTTATGACACAAACTGATACAATTTGAAAATAAGACACCTTACTGTCCGGCAGATATTGTACAAATAAATAAATGCAATAAGAGTTTTTGCAAGAAGGGAAGAAGGGAAGCAGGTACGTCTCTGATTAGGAAGGGTTGGGGTTTTGACTACTCAGGTCAAAGCCAGCCAAGTACATTACACAATGCGATGTTTTGTTTCTCTCATTGTTTTCTTTTAGATAAGTATTGTTATATATCCTATGCTAAAGACCTTGCTGCCCGTGTTTGAGAGGTGTGCTTATAGTTCATGGCAGTAAGAATGTCAGTAGAACCACAACTGCCTGAAGGTTTTAGAACTACAACCAGGAGTACAACCAACCATCGGACCAATAACTAGTTGCTAGATTGTATGTACGGATAATCAGTAAATGCATTTATTCACCATTTACACGCTGTATGTCTTCTATATGCCAGACAATGATGCTGAAAGCAGGGAACAGGAGAGACAAAATTCCAGCTCTTATATAACTTAAATTCTAGTATACAATAAATGGACATGACCAATTCAGAGAATGATAACTACTATGCAGAAAAATAGAGCATGGCAAGAGGATGGAGTGATAAGGGGTGGAAAAGAGGGGAGCAATCACTAGGAGGTGGAGTTTGGGTGAGAGATCTGAATGAACCACAAGAGAATACGTGGGGAGCATATGAGGCAGAGGAGTGAGCAAGAACAAAGCCTGAGGAGGTCATGAATGTCTCAGGGTTGAAGAAACCCAGTATGGCTAGTGTAAGACTAGACTGGGCAGAAGCAATGTCTCACAATCAATCAGTTCATCATTTCTGGGCCTAAAAGAAACATTAGAGTCGTTTAACTCATTGCATAATCTATTTTGATCCACTGTGCTTTTCCTTACAGAAATAGCGTAGGAGTCAAGCCAGAGTCAACATACAGAAAAATGTAGTAAAGGTATGACTTTGTGGGGAATTAGATTAAGTGGTGACATCTCTCTTTTAAAACATTTATTATCAAACACCTGCATCAGCTGCCTGCGATAATTATTGTGTAGCTTATAGCTTCAACAATATCACGTATTTTTAAATCATTTATGGTTTACAGTGACTTGCAATCATACCAATGGAAGCTTCACAGAGAATCTGAGTAATGCAATTGGGCCAGTCATCTTCAGATATTGGTACCTGTACTTTCCCCAAAGATTCAGTACCTCTCCATT
Source organism: Zalophus californianus (assembly GCF_009762305.2). Classification (NCBI taxonomy): domain Eukaryota; kingdom Metazoa; phylum Chordata; class Mammalia; order Carnivora; family Otariidae; genus Zalophus; species Zalophus californianus. The sequence goes on along the minus strand of NC_045597.1, from coordinate 128,381,742 downwards.
ACCTTCCCTTCCCTCCTCCCCAAAGCCTTACCACCTTCTAAACTGAAGTAAAAGGAGTAAATCTATTTTTCATGGGAACCAGGCTGTGTCCAAAACTTTAAGGATGGTTGGTGTATCCCAGTCCCATAGAATAGTGGAATTACGTTTTATATGAAATAGCTTTTTTGGTCTGCACACAAATGTCCTCAGACTTTGTTTCGGAAACTATTTCCAGCCAGGGATCTGATGCTAGCTACCAATTTTTTCTGCAATCAATTTTATGAAAAGTGCAGATAGATTTTTGGGTAACAGCTTTGACATTTTCTAGGCTAATTCAATGCAAGCTGCCTTCTTTCCGCTCTATTTTCCATTTTTCTTCTATCCTTTCCTTTATTTCTTTTCTTTACTTGTGAATTATTGGGATGGGCACATGACCTTAGCCTGGAACACTAATGCTAATTTTTAAGCATGACTAGCTTTCAATCTCTAGACCACAGAGAAAGATAAACTAGTTTTATTTGCTGTCTTACTTTTACTAGAGTCCTGAAGAGTGAAATCATTCATGCATAGGTAATTGCTCTAGTGATTTTCCTTGATCTGCACGTGTGATTGTAATTTATAAGTACCAATTGGGTAATTGCTGGGAAAGGTTTCAAAAGTAAATGTTTCTAATGTATAGTTGACACAATGTGTTCCCAATTGATTATATTATTTACAATATTAATGAACCTGATATTTTTCTTCCATCAAGGGCAACATTAGGTTTACCTAATGCTCAGCAGTGTGACTGGTGCATATCTTTGCTTAGGAGAAGGTTGGGAAGGAAGGTTAGCTCTCTTTCTAATATGTTATCCTCTGCAGAACTATCCACAACCCATATGCTGGTCTGGTGCACAGAGCACAAATTAGGTCACAATCATGAATGCCTAGAATACAGAAGTTGAGAGATATTTTGGTTTTAAACTCTCAATATCATTCCCCTTTAACAAACTTGAATCTCAGAAGATGGCAAAAATTTTGTAACAAGAAGCGCACAATACTACATTTATTATATCTTTCAGAAGATTAATCCATTAAAAAATTGTTGCTAATAGTAGTTTAAAAGGGAATAAGATAAAAATCCTTTCAACAGAAGTTTTCCACTTGTAGGCTGTGCCAGGTCTAAAGTCAAAGAGAACGTTTATATTCATGGATTTGTGCTTGACAGTTTCGTTGTCAAATATTCACAACTGGATATTACAAAAATAAAAACAAAACCCAAAAAAGAACAACAACAAAAACAAAAACAAAACTCTGTCGCCTAAGTGGATGAATGGTCCGTTTGGAGAGGAAATGAGAACATTGCCCCAAAGTCAAGAAGCAGATTTGAATAATTTCTAATGTAATTATACCCTTTCCTTTTGGAAGGCACTCCCAGAGGCCTCCAAAATAAGAGAGAAAAGTGGAATTCCCGTGGCTCTCTGTGGAAGTTTAATGCTCCTTTTCTCAGTCTTGACATAACTCCAATTACAACTTGGGAATCAGAGTAGACCCACAAGGTATTTCAGCCTTGTGGCTTTGCCTCTTCATTCCTCAAGTGTGCTTCATAAGAGCAGATCATACATGCCTGGGGAAGCAGAATGAGAGCACCTTTCTACCAAGTTGTGATATGGGGTCCTCAGCCCAGAATGAAGGCACAGAGGAAGCCTACGGTCTTGGAGGTCTTTATGACAGCAATTTACGCCCTCTCTGTCCCACATGTTTTTAAAAGAAAGAACTGAGTGGAATAAAAATGGGCCTCTATCATGCCAGATATAGAAAAGAGGGGGAGGAAAAAAAAACTATTTGGATTTTTCCAGTTTTAATTTCTCTACCATTGGGAGGAAATGTTGTCTAGAAAGACAACACAACTGCACTGGTTGTTTATATTTAAGTTAAGTAAGGATCACTTTAAGTGTAGCCTTCCTAATTATCACAACATATTTAATAATGCATAGGCTCACTAATGAGCTGGCATAGAAGGGATACAGATTAGAAGGGAATCCTTATTATAATTAAATCCATTTACAGATCTCTATCCGAAGGAGAACTGCACCATGAGATAGTAGGGATGTGTACTACCACACTCCATGGGCTGATAGGGATTCACTGTGGTACAGAAGGCTAATTAATGCATTTGAGTAAGAAAATGGAGATTTTTTAACGAGAAGGTGTAATTTTTCTGGTCATTTTTTAAATTATCTTGTCCATTCTTTCTACTTCTGCATTTACTAAAAAGAAAAGGACTTTAGGCCAGTTCATAGACATTTATTTTCTGTTCCTCTTTATATTTATATTGTGTTTATTTTCTATTTCTTTCTAGATTTATGTTGTCATTTCTCCAAAGATCTCAAAGTACTTTTCCAAAATTTATGAAAAAGCAATGAACATCACTAACAGGGATTCAGAGGAAGAAGGAGAACAACTTGTAAGGATAGTAGTAGAAAGACATTCACCGAAGTACCTGACTGAAAAAAAAAAAAAAAAAACATCTTTTCTCTGAATTGACCCATTCACTATTCTTCTCTCAAACGTTTTTTTAAAAAATTTTATTTATTTACTTGTCAGAGAGACAGACAGAGAGAGAGAGAAAGCACAAGCAGGGAGAGCAGAAGGCAGAGGGACAAGAAGGCTCCGCACCAAGCAAGGATCCCGATATGGGACTCGATCCCAGGATCCTGGGATCACGACCTGAGCAGAGGGCAGACGCTTAACCGACTGAGCCACCCAGAAGTCCCTCAAACATTTTAATCAAATAGTTTAGACTATACACTCCAAATCTTAAACATTTCTCTGCCATCAGTACTTAACTTTGAAATGAGAGCAATCATCTCTGTCAAGACTGGCTCTAGGTGGTTGGAGTGGGAGGCTGATTTGTGGTTCATCACGAGTGGTATAACAATGCCTTGATCATCAAGTACTCCTCTCCAGCAGTTCCATATTTATAGTTGCTTTTATGGCTTAAGGCAGTGGTACCAGTAGCCTTCTATTATCTGAGAGAGATATTAAATTAATAATTTAGATTTCATCAATACATTAATTAAAATGCCTGAAATACTTAGCCTGTCCTCAACAAAATACTAGGTACACAGTATTTGTGAAAGGAATAAAATTTCATCAATAATTCAAAATTCATGTGACCTATTTTTTCTCATACAAATACCAAACATAGATAACAGAAGCAACTTAAAATATTTTAATAGTGTTTTTCCATTTAATTTGTACTTACATCTTTATCATGATTCTTTGTGCCTGCCCAAGATTTGAGAGCTGTTATCTCATGCTATATGACTACTTAGATTGTATTCAATTGTTTGATCTATTTTTGGATGATTGTGAATGTAAATGGTACATAAAGGAATAGGTGTTATCTTTGGATTATCAAGATTTCTCTCCTTAGCAGAAATTGCAAGTAGTGCCTGTTGCTCACATTGAAAAATCACCTTGATTTGATGGTACTCTTGGGTACAATTTCCACTCTCCCATTTTGGAGAGCTTTTTCACCATAAATACATTTTAAAACACAAAATGAGGTGATTTGGCCCATTTTGCTATGTATATAATTTAACCTTCAAAGGATTATGGTCTATGGAGCAAACAGGTTAATAGGAAGGTTTTAAAAAGACATTTTTTCATCTGATGGGACATAATCATACCTAAGGAGCTGTTATGGTCCATTGTATAAATCCTTCAAATTCATGGACTGTTGGCCCAAAACACAGTAATGGGTCCTGTAGAGCATTGAAAAATCTATCATGTTAATATAGCTCCTGCATAGATGGAGTATGAAGTTTATTCTCCCATCCATGCCTTGGGAGATGTGTATGTAATTCTCCTATTAATAGACTTGATTCCTGTAACCCAGATGGGATGCTTTGCCAAGCCCTTTACATGTGAAGTAAAAATTTCTTCTCAGGATTTACACTGAAACCAATGAAAGTAACATATTCCTGTAAAACACTGCCACGTCTAACAAAAATATTTGCTTGTTCAGACGTCCCAGAGGAATCACACCTCTTCACGTTTGTAAAGCAACAAAGACCTTTTTTAAAGTTGTTAGTTTACAAATCAGCACCTGAAAAAATTCAATTGTATCCAGCTAAATGCCAAGGTACAGTCCCTTCAAAACTCCTTTCATTGATGTTGGCAAGAATGATTTTGTTCTGAACACATATGCATATTTCTACTGTTATAGACTGAGGGCCCTTTGGAACACCTACAATGTTCTCTATCACAACTTCTCAGTTCCTCTTCATCTTATTTTCTTCCTTTCCCCGCAGAGCTGTAAAAGCAAAGGATATTGGCAGCACTATTTTATGATCACTCAGAGTACAAACCTGCAATGTCAGAGAACCTTTGATCCTAATCTCTGTTTCTGTCCTTAACTGCACAGAGATAATGGGACTCAGAGGCTGGGACCAATGCAGGGTATAATCCAGCCTGTAGGGCCCCTTTCCACTCAGCAGGCCCTGATGGAGTGGTGGTAGTGGATGAAGGGGTATTTCTACACAGTTTTCGTCTAACTAGAAAGGACAGAGGAGATGAAACAATGTCTTCCCTCTGTGTTAACAATGTCAACCCATTTTCCAGACACACATTATTATCATGAGTTTCAGTGCCAAGTCTGACAAGTTTTTAATTTTTAAAATTTACCATGACAGGGGCTTGGCAAGTACATTTCTTCATTATCCTCTTTATTACCCTCTGTAGACCGTGTCACTGTCACAGGGGACTCTTAAAGGAGTCAGGTGTAGCCCCTTTCCTTAACTTTCAGAATGCTTTGTTGAAATTTCTGGGCTTTGCCAAGGCAAAAACAAAGATATGCCAAGAGAGTGTTATCTCAATGCTGAGAACCTCACTGAGGTTCAGAGAATAGAATGAATATAATGTAGGCTGCCATGGAGTATGATGTCATACAAGTGCCGGCTGCAATTGATAGGCTCAAGGAAGGACTCATAAAACAAATTGCAGTCCTTTCTCTAGTTACTGTCTGCAGGCCTCAAACAACCGTCCAGCAGTTTGGGTACTTTACCCAAGCCGAACCCATCAGGCTCTGACATCATTTTAGGAAAAAAGAAAGTGTCTGCAAGATCAGTTTCTCTCTGGGCATTTGATGCCATGCCATATGCAATTTGGGAGAAATCAACAGCCATCTTCTCTGCTCAGAAGACGAGAACAGCAATAGTTGGTCTGCAAAGAGAAAGAGAATAAATTGCAAAGAATGGAAGCCAGATATGAAGGGAGACTCCTAATGTTACTTGTGTCCTTGAATGTAGTTGTCTCTTTGTCCTTAAAATGAATTCCTCCTGTCTCTTAAATCAAGATTTGGATTTGGTTTTTGTTACATGCAATCTAAAGTCCTAGTTTATACATAAGTGTATTTCCTAAGAATAAAATCTATTTCCAAGTACTAGAAAAATATATCTTGGGGCGCGTAGGTGGCTAGTTGGTTGAGCGTCCAACTCTTGATTTTGGCTCAGGTCCTGATCTCACGGTTGTGGGATTGAGGCCTGGGTTGCGCTCCAAGCTCAGCAGGGAGTCTTCTTGAGATTCTCTCCCTCTCCCCTCCCCCACTAAAATAAATAAATAAATCCTTTAAAAATATATACATATATATCTTGTTTTATAATAATTACATAATTTGTTCTATTTGAAATAGACTAATGGTTGCAACTGATTTTAAAAACAGCTTCAGAAAAATGTAGATCTCTTCCCAAGTTTTTAAATATACAGTACATTCAGTTAGATCTTAAATATAGAACAATTTTAAATTCTAAGGTTAAATTGAGAGCAAAAACCTAAGTTTTACATTTTAATCATATTTAACTGTATTGACTTTGTTTATTGTTTATGTTAATTTTAAGCTTTAAAGTAAACCTCAACAAATTATGCAAGACTGTTGAATCGCAGATCTGTACCTCTGAAACAAATAATACATTATATGTTAAAAAAAAAAAAGAAGAAGAAGAAGAAGAAGATAGCAGGAGGGGAAGAATGAAGGGGGGGAAATCGGAGGGGGAGATGAAACCATGAGAGACGATGGACTCTGAAAAGCAAACTGAGGGTTCTAGAGGGGAGGGGCGTGGGAGGATGGGTTAGCCTGGTGATGGGTATCAAAGAGGGCACGTTCTGCATGGAGCACTGGGTGTTATACGCAAATAATGAATCATGGAACACTGCATCAAAAACTAATGATGTAATGTATGGTGATTAACATAACGTAATAATAAAATAAAAAAATAAATAAAGTAAACCTCAACAGCCTTCAAAGCATTGGGTCTAAAAAGTACTTATTAATTGAATTTATTTTGGAGAGAAAGGTGAATGCAAAAGTGTTTTGTGCCCTCCATTTTTTTCAAATGATATAATGGTAGGTAAGTAAGGGACCAAAGTGAGGGATGTAGTAAAATGAGATGATCATAAAACACATCAGTGAGGACAAGTCTTCTGTCCCAGGGATGTAAAAAGTTTTGCGTTGCGGTTTGGGTGGAAGACCACCCCTCAATAGCTGTCTCAACAGATGAAGGTATACCTATCCGCCTGTATCATTCCCTAAGCCCATTAAAACTTAAGATCAGGAGATTTCAAAAACAAAAACTTGAAAAGTAGCATAAGGGATGCCTGGGTAGCTCAATCAGTTAAGCGTCTGCCTTTGGCTCAGGTCATAATTCCAGAGTCCTGGGGTCGAGTCCCGCATTGGGCTCCTTGCTCAGTAGGGAGCCTGCTTCTCCCTCTGCCTGCCGCTTCCCCCACTTGTGCTTGCTCTCTCTCTCTGACAAATAAATAAAAAACCTTAAAAAAGTAGCATAATCCTTTTATTAACTATGGACCAGATATTGAATACTTTAGATTTCTTAGTCTGAATGACCTATACTGGCCAAAAAAAAAATTAAATTGAGGGTATTGAGGACTGGTTCTGATTTATTATTACCTAGGTCATTTTCACAGGTTATTTAAGTTCATTAAATTCTTTTAATATAAGACTCATTGATTTCATGTGAATGTAGAATTTTATTTATTTATTAATGAAATTGATTTAATAGAAAGTGTTCTATAAAAATTATACTTTCTTTTAAATAGAATTTATGACAATTATTCAGAGCTATTACTGTCAATAAAGCATTCTAAGTCACCCTCCTCCCATAGTCCAAAGAAAAGCATTTCTACATGTATGGTAAAAATGTAGAAGTAACAACTAAAATAATAGAAATGGAACCCATAGCTTCCAAGGATGCAGAGGAGAAGAAAAGGAGAAATCAATCAAGCTTTTCTTCCAACAAAGGCAGGAGAGGAGAAAATTATGAAATAAAAGAAAGCATGGCCAGTATAAAATATAAAAATAAAAACATAGGAATTATTTCAAATATTTTATTTTTTTAAAGATTTTATTTATTTATTCATGAGATACAGAAAGAGAGAGAGAGAGGGAAGGAGACAGAGGCAGAGGGAGAAGCAGTCCCCCCGGGACTCAATCCCAGGACCCTGGGATCATGACCTGAGCCAAAGGCAGACGCTTAACTGACTGAGCCACCCAGGTGCCCCTATTTCATAGATTTTAACCGTAATAAATGAAATGGTTTAAACTCACTGATTAAAAGTTTTAAAATTTTGGATTGGAGTTTAAAAATCCAATCCAATAACGCAAATGGAAAAAAATGATACACCAGCAAAACAAAAGAAAGTTGAAGAAATATAAATATTAACAAAGTAGGAAACAAAGCAAATGCATTATTAAAGAACAACAGTAGGAAAACAAAAAAAGACCAGTTCACCAAGAAGATACTCAAAATTCACAAATTTGTATACACCTAAGAACGTAGCCTAGAAATAGGTAAAAGAAAATGTGACAGAATTACAAAGATAAATTTGAACAAATTCAAGTCATAACTGGATATTTTAGACAAATAATTTTCAAGGATGTGAATTACTTACAATGCCTCAATTGTAATGATATATAATTTATAATGTATATAAATATACAAATATATCTAAAAATATTATGTCTGAACTTTATGAACAAACACACAAAATCTTACCACGACATAAAAGAAGATTTAACTGGGGATAACTCTATGGTCACACCTGGGAATATATCATTCTTAATGATGTCAAATATCCTCAGATTAATAAATATATAAAATCAATGGAATTCTAACCAAATTGTTTTCATGGAATTGATATTATATTGATTTAACTGATATTAAAACATATCTGGTAGAGTAAAGATTAAAAATGGCACTAAGATATTTTGATGAAAGAGGTGCCTCAGTGGCTCAGTTGGTTAAGCGTCTGACTCTTGGTTTCGGCTCAGGTTGTGGGATGCCAGGGTGGTGAAATTGAGCCTGGAGTTAAGCTCTGCAAGCTGAGTGCGGAGTCTGCTTGAGATGCTCTCTCTTGGGGTGCCTGAGTGGCTCAGTCAGTTAAGCGTCTGCCTTCGGCTCAAGTCATGATCCCAGGGTCCTGGGATCGAGCCCCACACTGGGCTCCCTGCTTGGCGAGAAACCTGCTTCTCCCTCTCCCACTCCCCCTGCTTGTGTTCCCTCTCTTGCTCTCTCTCTCTCTGTCAAATGAATAAATAAATCTTAAAAAAAAAAAAAAAGATTCTCTCTCTTACTCCACCTCTGCCCCTCCCCTCTGTGTTCTCTCTCTCTCTCTCTCTTTCTCTCAAATAAATAAATAAATAAATCTTTAAAAAGATATCAAAGATATTTTGATGAAGAATGGGATGGATAGCATAGAATGACTCATTGAAGTTGATATTAGGACTCATAGCTATAACAAGAGGACGTGGCATTGGAATAGGAAAATGTGAAACTAAGTGGAGACCCCTGGAAAGACTTGTAACAACGATAGAATATGTAAAACAGAAATGGTAATCTGAATATTAAGTCCGAAGTTGGGTGGTTTTTGGGTTTTGTTGTTGTTGTTTTGTTTATTTGAAAGCAGAAGCTAACATGTTTTACGTGCAAGATGTTTTTTAGGATCAAAACCTATAAAGATAGGAAGTTAAAGGGAAAGAAATGGAGTTGGGCAGAGGGAGAGGTCAAACTGCCATGTAGATGAAACAAACCGTTGGCCAACTGTTGTGAGTTGAATTGTGTCTACCCTCTTCCTCTAAAAAGATGTTGTATTCCCTGACCCCTAATAACTGTAAATGTGACTCTTTTGGAAAATAGGAACTTTGCAGATGTTATCAGTTAAGTTAAAATATGATGAGTATGGAATATGATGAGTTCTTAATGGAATATGGATGAGTTCTTAATCCAGTATGAATGCTGTCCTTCTAAGAAACAGTTCCTGTAAATACACAGAGACATGGGGGGGGGGATGCCATGTGAATTTATAAGACTAAAGTGATGCATTTGCAAGCCAAGGAATGCCTGAGGCTACCAGAAGCTAGGAGAGAGGCATGGAAGAGATTTTTCCTCAGAGCCTTTAGAAAGATCCAACTCTACTACACCAAAATTTTGGACTTCTAGCCTCCAGAACGGTGAGATAATAAATTTCTGTTGTTTTAAGCAGCCCCAGGAAACAAATAGATCAACTGAGCATGGAACTTTGGAGCGAGAATTGCCCATCAGTGTCTTGTGCTGGGCTGAAATGATCAGCCTTGATGCCTTGGCCTTACTCAGCTACAGGCACTCTTGGAAAGGAATGATCTTTGGCATGGCCGCTGAGGCAGACCCTGAAGGACCTGACAGCTGCAGGCTGCTTGCAGCAATTCTTCCTCAAATGGAGATCTAGGAGATGCATCTCCGTGTCTATGGCAGACAATTCCTTGTGCCACTTGAATCCATTTCTCTGTACATAGAGGGTCCAGCAATCCTCTAAGTACTAGACTATTCCCTTTTTCCCAGTGAACAATTTCCCCAGTAAATGATTCAGTCCATTGCATGTTCTTCCAGTTCTGTTGCATAGGCAGGCTAGGTCTTATGGTTCTTTTGGAATACAGTTTCATCCCTCTCTTATCAGACCCAGTACATCTCTAGCTGACTCAACCTTACATAAGACTCAATAGCTAAGAGGGAAGTGTGGCAGTCCCTGAGAAGGACCATGATGCCTTGCAGGGGATAAGCCTCTGCATTGTGTTCCACTGTAGGGGGGCAGATATTCTCATCTCTGGTTTCGAAGTCTCAGGAGTCTACCCTGATATTGACGTAACAGACCTGCCTTGGTTTGGGGGCTGAACTGTATTTGAAGTTCAGCTACTCGGAGCCGTGCATCCTGAGTAGTGCATTCTTCTCAGACTTCTTTTCCCTCCAGTTGGAGGTGATGGGAGCTTCCTTACATGCAACCAACAAGGCCTTCTGGGTTTGACACCTCCTCACACTCTACCAGCTCTTTATCATCTCTCACAGAGCATCAGTAGGACTTAGCAGCCATCCCATTCTGTTATCCCTAGAGCTACTGTGTTCTTCCTACATCTTAAACAACCAAGACATTGTGTGCTCTTAGTCATTCTCTTCCACCAGCAGAAGCTTTAATGGCTGTAAGACTACCTCCTGCCAGTGGCTGCCTATGTTCCATCTACTACGAGTGATGGGTCCTCCCGGCCAGCCGGGTAGGGACTGATTAAATTCCCAAATCCCACCTTATTGCATGAGTTCTCAGAACACTCCTGAAAAGCACTGTCACTGCTTAGGTTCTCCAGAAGCCAAAGGAAGACAAGGATACAGAATGTTTGTTGGGGATCAACATGGGTTAAGCAGGGAAGAATAAACAGGAACTGAGCAAAGGAGAAAGTCGCTGTGATATAGGTCTGACAAAGCCGCAGCCTGCACTGACAGGGAGATATGAAGCCAAGATTGCTCTTTGTGGTGTCCTGGGCTGGCCCAAATGGCCAGATCTTTACATTTCCACGTCTTCCCATCACCTGAACCAGCTGCCCTAGGAAAGGGACAACCTTGGGTGAAAGCGCTCTCTGCAGCCGAGACAGACCATTATAGGTGTTAACAGCTGGAGACCACAGGTTGACAATACTCCCCGCAGTAAAAACTTGTGAATTTGGAAGAACTACTTGCATATTAAGACAAAGTAGAAAGTACTTCCTTGAAGGGAGAAAGTACTTCCTTGAAGGGAGATCTGCACAGTGCATTTCTGTGTCTACCACATTACATTAAGAGAATTTACGGGGTAAAGGCAGTACTTTACCCAAAGCAAATTTATAGCTGGTGTTTCTTTCATTATTTAAGAAAGGAAGATATATGAGTCATAAATTCAGTTATGGGTCTATCTAGCTCTCTCTCTATCATTTATCTACCTATCCATCCATCATATAGCTCACCTATTTGTATACTAGGTGAACAATGAAATAACTAATAGAAAGCAATGTAGAAGGAATGGCAATTCAAATATCCATGATAGCAAAATTGGCTATTTAGAAAAATAATCAATCTGGTTATACAATTTATATCAGTCATTCAAAAATTTGAGGTAATTGAATGTTAAAAGTAAACCATAGAAATAAAGTATATTTTAATATATAACTGTTTTTGGAATAGATTTGCAGCATCTAATATGTGTTGGAATAAATATTTAACTACACTACTAACTTAATATAACTCCCTATGTTAAAAAAATTAAGAATTCAGAAATGAAATACAAATAAAACAATTCCTAGATCTTAATATAAGAAATTATGAAATTCAAGACATCCTATATTGAGACTCATGTATTTCACTGTTGACTTCATAACTATTGAATATGTCTTTAAAAGTTCTAAAATGTGGAAAAACTGACATGATTTTTCAAAGTCAGCAAGCCCTTGAGGAGAATATCTTGAATGCTTTTTTTGGGAAACCAGAGGATATACTGCCATGAAGATGGTAATTCATTCTCTTTCTCTCTCTGCTTCTTTTCTTCTCTCTCTCTTTCCCTTCTCTTTCTTCTCCCTCTCCCCCTTCCTCTCTTTCTTCTATAAGCAGTTAGACTCTTATCTGAACAAGACTAGTTTCTAAACATGAAAGTTGAAAAAAGAACCAAAAAGGAAACATCAGTATATTTGAAGTGGTCACCAAATTGTGGGAGAAACCAGAGACAGTTACGACAAAGGTGACAAAGCAAGTTTTTATTGTCTTAATATGCAAGTAGCTCTTCCAAATTCACAAGCAATAATAAAACCCAATTTAAAATGGGAAGAAGACATTCAGTTAATAATAAAATATTTTATTTTCCTTCTTTTATTGTTACCAGTAGATTTTGTTTGTCTCCTATTTTAGGCTAAATATTATACCACAAGTAGCCTCAAATTTTGCATGCTGTGTAACTTCTCTGACATTGTTTCCATATTTTCACCAGAAAAGTGAAAAACTGTTAAGACCTTTCACTCTAAGGTAGTACTGTGACTGTCTCATCTATTAATGTTTACATTTGAATTAATATTTAGATCTGCAGCATATAATAGTACCATGTCAGACTAGACTTTTACCTACATGTCTTGCTCCATATAATTACGGCAACATATACAAATCTAAATGGTCATGAACAGAAACTCTTTGTCTGACATGCCCAGATAACTTTGAGTTATCCAGTTAATTTCTTAAATACTGCCTTTCACTTTGTAATTTTAGCTTTGGATTCCTAGTGAACAAAATTTAAAAAAATATTTTATATATTTACTTAACAGAAAAAGAGAGAGAACACAAGCAGGGGGGAACGACAGGCAGAGGGAGAAGCAGGCTCCCTGCTGCGGGACTCGATCCCAGGACCCTGGGATCATGACCTGAGCCGAAGGCAGACGCTTAACTGACAGAGCCAACCAGGCGCCTCCCCTACTGAACAAAATTTATCATCTAAATTACAGGAGAACAATAAAGCCACTGGTAGCCAAAGGACCTCCCTTTCTATGCACTATTGTACATTCAGATACATACATGAGAGGAATGTCAGGAACTCTTCAGACCTCAGGCTTGTTCACTTGGCTTCTAAGTCTTGCAGTGTGTTCCCTGTATTTCTTGTCTCCTCACACACAGAAGCAGGTAAGGCACTTTTTATCTGGGCATAATGCCTACTCTCCTTTCAAGTACTTCAGAATAAGCTGGCGGTTTCTAAAACATGGCCCCTCGGTGGGACCCAGAAGCTAAGCCTATAGGAGTCCCTCTCCTATGGGGCACGGAGCATGAGCTCCTCCATCCTGGCTCTTTCCAGACTGTGGTCATTGATCTTATCAGCCCAACACTCTGCTCTGAATTGTCTTCAGGATGTCATTTTCCACTGACTGCAAGGAGCTTATGTGCTGTTACTTATTTGGCAATAAGGTCGGAAGCACATTTTGCCTGTCAAGCATGTGCATGATCAAAAAGGTGTGCCCCCTGCTCATTTACGTTCATGCTGTAAATCTGCTTTCTGGGCCTTGAGCTGATCTCATCAGGCGTAAACCTGGAGCAGCACTTTCAGACAAGTTATACTGAGATGGTAACCCTGTGTGGTGTAGTGGCCTTTCCTTTTGGTGGGCCAGGCCATCAGCACTGCCCCAGCAGATTTAAATGGACAGTTATTGAGATCAACAAGATCTCCTTTTGCAAGATGTCCAGAAATTGCCTAATTGAAATATTAAAAGTGGGGTGTTTTCATTGGCCTGGTATGAATCATTTTTGTTTGTTTCTTTCTCTTTTCCTTCTTGGTATCTGTAAAAAAAAAAAAAAAAAAAGGATTTTCATTGAAAGGGAAAATATTGTTAGTTTAGGGACAAACCTCCTTCAAAGTGGTGCCTGGTCCCCAATGTCTGTTCTCGTATGACGTGCCCACCGAAGTTCCGACATCAGGATCCCTGGTACCGAGGATGAGAATCTCTTGCTTTATGGAATGGCTTTGGACTGTGTCAACTTAGTTGTACTGCAACTTTGTTTCCCAGAACTGCCTTTCCTGCTGATGGTATCTGCGGATAGTCACAAGAGAAATCTGTGTGCAAGATCTGGAAGCTAGAAGGAAGGGCATGACCGTGGCTGCACTCTGAACATGTGAGCGGACACCGTGGCAGCTCACACATGTTGTCCCGATCTGCCGATGCCCTTCCTAGCATGGAGCGGTGGCTGGGCTGGCCACTCCTTCAGCTCCTGGTCTTTTAGCTTCTCTGAGTCCTGGACCTTGTGGGTGGGCAGCTCCAAGGTACAGAGCGCCAGCTTCCCTGGCAGGTCACCCACATCATCCAAGTTGGAGACTGTGAGAGACAGATGTGAGGTCCAATTTGTCCTTGCTCTCTGCCATTTCCTGTCCATCATTAATTCCCACCTGTCTGCCCCTCTGATATCATGCCCAGCACCAGATGCAGGAGCAACAGCCTTCCATACATGGCTTAATGTGCTTCCAAAGTGCATAAAATTCCATCTCTATAACAAATCCTTTATTCTGTATTACTCATAGTGCTTCCATGTTTCTGGACAGTCTATAACTGATGCACTATGGTTAAGAGCTCCTTTGTCATCCATTCTATGCCTAAGGACCAGAAGGGCAAACGTTTTCCTCTTTCCACATCCAATGGATGAACATGTGACTTTTTTTTTTTCCTTGATTGGGAAGATGGTAAGATTTTAATCCCTAAGAGTTCTTGTCCTTCCTGCACTCTTGTGCTTCTGGTTAAGTAGAGACAGTAGCTATTAGTCCCTTGGTGAATAAAATGCCAAACCACACACGACACCCACTTTGCACTCCCTATTAAAATTTTACAGGTCAAAAATCCAAAACCCACTTAATAAAAATTGTTCTTCATCATAAGTGACAGGAGAGAACAGGTCAATCTATGGAATAATGGAGCAGTAATTAGAAACTTTGTAGTTGATAAAGTGTGACTGCTAATCAATGTTTGGCTAATTAATCAATATTTTAATCATTAGACCTTTTAAATTTGTTTTAATGAGCATTTCCTCTAATTCCCCTGATCCCATTGCTTCCAATGCTTCTATCATCACTATTAAAGAACAAAGCAAGGATTTGTCTGTTCCGTGTCCGGCATCTCTAAAGACTTCGTAGAGTAATGCACCTCATGTACATAGAGATACCCAAGAATGCCCAGATTTAGGTGATTAGACAAGAAAGATATAAAGGTATAAAGTCATGGAACATTTGCTTAATGGCAAAAAGTTATGATTTAGAACACCACATTAAAACCATCATAAACTTTCCCTTCTCAAAGGGTGTTTGGGAAATCATGTGCCTTTTCTTGCTGTTAGGATTGGAGGGTGTTCGTGAAAGCTTATTGTCTCCTAGTTCAGAGTCCATATTTGCTTTTGTGCTGTGTCATAAACTTCCGTTGGCAAATATGACCTCATTTTCTTCTCCTTTCCTTCACCTTCCTCCTTTTCCCCCCTTCTTCCTCTTTCCACCTGCACCCCCTCTCCCTCCCCTTATCTATCTGTCAACCGTCTTTCCTCTATAACTTTACATACCAAACACACCACCACAGGAACAATCACATTTTAGATTTGTAAGAACGATGTAAACAAGAACAACATGCCTGAGTCCTCCCTGCTATTTGACGGGAAACTCAGTGAGGTTGAAAAAAGTTGAGTGATGTGACGAAAGGACACACAGACTTAAATAGAACCCCAGTCACTTATGTGTTCCTTTTCTGTATTCAGTGTTCTTCTTAAAATTGACTTGGTAATTGAACTTGGACAAGAGACCTTTCCCAACAAGTTAGATAAAATCTCTCATTTCCCTGCAGTCTTTGTGCTGCAGCTACCATTTCCCATAATACTCACTCTAAATCAATGTCACAGCAAATAAAGACATAAGTAAAGAAAGTAGTAAGAAGTGCTTCTGCATGTGCCTTTAAGACTTCCTTAGGAAATGTCATAAGGATATCACAGCAGCTCAAGCTGGGCACCTGTGAGAATATGGGGTTATGGTGCTGCAGGTCTTCCCAGATGACATCGTACACTGTGTTAATACATGGCCGTGCCTGACATGAGCAGAGCAGGGGATCACTGGGCTGTGCAGGCCACAGAGACTCTGCGACACGAAATATTAAACACTGCACCATCCAAAAATATGATGAGGACATTCTGCCTAGACTCAAGTACTTTGTGATATCCTAATTATCCTGGAAATTCAAGGCATTTCGTAAATGACTATGGTCATCAATAGCAAACACATTTAAATACTTGATAAGCATTATAATTGGTTTGCTCTGGAATTTTGGTAAAAATGGGGGCTAGTCATTAGAGCTATTTCTTCTCAACATTGCAGTTCTCCCCTCTTTCTAGGCAAACAGTAGCATTACGCCACTCGCCACCTTTGAAGTAAGTGCAATCATTTATTTGCTTAGGCCAGAAGTGACATATGTCTCTTCTGGGACAAAGAATTATACACCAAAAGGTGATTTCCCATCTTCCCTTTTGTCTGTTGAACAGATCGTGGAAGGTGACCCCTCTGTCAGTCTGGGTACCTTCATGACTACAGGGGGCCGCAGGGACACCTGCAGACTTACACTGGATGTGGGCTGGACATGTAGCCTCATAGACTGCATCTCAGGTGTGCTAAGCCTATCCGACTGATGGGGCAGGTTTTGGGAAGGCTGTAGGGTGTTTGGCATTGCCCTGTGGAAAGTTCTTCCTTTTTGCATCCTTTGGAATGCCAACCCTCTGCCGTGTTGTGAGAATGGTACATTCTTCTCACCTATGGGTATGACACAAACCAGGGAGCTTGATCTTACGTGTGGCTTTGGGCAATCAATCTCATTATTTATGACAATACCTCACAGAATCTATTTCATGTCAGGACCATAGTTTTTATTGAACCACTTTAACTCCTCCCTCTTATTTTAGCCACAAACTCTAATTCTTTTTTACTTTGCTTCTTATTACCCAGAGTTCAATACTGCGGGTCTATCTATCACCAGTGACGAAAATTCATGGAGGCAGTTATAAAATTCATACAGTTGTACCAGGATTTATTTTCATTTTCTGAGTGAGGAATTAACTGCCATTTGCAGGGGGAAAAATCTCATAAACACATTTTTATAATAAATTTTTCTTTCTATTACCTATAAAAAAGCAAAAACACTATGTTCCAAAAAGAAGACTTGCAACTGACATTTAGCGTTCATATTTTTATCATTTTGGTGTTAACATGTGAGTCTTAAATCAATTAGTTAGCATTATATTTTGGCAGTCTTTGCTGAATGAGATCTTCTGACACAGAAGGCCAGGAATTCTGGAGGTAAGCCATTAAGATCCTGAACCATCAGGCAGTAACAGATTTTGGGTTTTAGGGGGTCAAAAAATAACACCACTGTTCCCAACCTGAGATCAGAACCAATTTACAGAGAATGATTCAGGAGTCAGACAGTTAGAGATCAAAATGTCAGCTTTATTACTGATAAAAGCAATAGTGAAGGACATTGCTTAGATAAGTCCTAATAGGCTTGCTGAGGCTCCTCTGAATTGAAGTCACCCCTCTTCCCATGACTACCAAACAGACAACAAACAAAACCCGACCATGCACAGTGGTAGCTGCATGGCCTGCTGGACCAACTCCATCACATCACTGATGGCAGGTGCGAATCCACCTGCTGTAGGCTCTCGGATTCTAGAGAGAAAAGTAAAGGGACAGATTAGAGTAAGCATGCCCAGGTCATACTTGCAAACCAAATAAGTCACTCTTCTTCACTGAGGAAGGGGAATGTAAGGCGTGGTGAGTGGACCTTACTCTGGGGTAGTTTCTCAACCTCAGCTCTGTTGACATTTTGGACTGAGTCATTCTTTGTTGTAGGGGGCTGTCCTACATATTGTCAGATATACCCACTAGGTAGCAGAGGGCCCCCATCAGATGTGACAACCCAAAATATATCCAAATATTACCAAATGTCTGCAGTGAGGGTGAGAGTGTAAAATTGTTCCTGATTAAGAACCACCACGAGGGACTTCTTCGACTTGGGAATGTGAGGAAAAAGCAGTAAGTATTCCCCATTAAAAACTAGCACTTTAGTGGAATAGACCACGAGATTTTAAATTCTCTGACTACTTCTTTGAAAAGGAAAGCCTAGCAAAGTACCTTTCAAATGGGCAATGACACAATAAATTCTAACTAATGATAACTCAGACATTATCAGAAGAGAAGTCAATGTTACTTGCTGGGAAGAGGAAAAATCCTCATTTCTGCGGATCAGAAAACACAAATATTCATATAGATGTTATTAATAAGAATTAGCAGGAGGTAAAGACAAAAAGGAAAAAAAAAGGCAGAAGGGAAGAATATGACCAAATTAATCCCCCTAAAATTTACACGTTCCCTACTTAAACAGCAGTCTTCTAGATGTTGGAGGAGGTTATAAAATGTACCTAAATATGTCATCTAAATTCTATCTTCTCTGTCATGAAAAATATGGGCATTATGACACACACCCATAAAAAGTTCAACATCCATATCATGCAGCATGTGATTCAGTGCAATTCAGGCTTCTTCTATTGCCTTTCAGAATCTACCTTTTAGCTCCTTGAAGTGAAGAAAGCCCTGGCTTTTTTTCTGTTCTCAGTCGGCAAGCCTGATGCTCCCTCCATCATAGGTCTTTCGTCTGGAGTCGGTGACTTTCTTACATCCAAATAAATCCATTTTCCATGTAGCTCCAGCTGCCGTGTAGTAAACTATCAAAAAAGAAAAAATCCCATCAGCACTTGACTTTGGCTAGCTAAGCTTATGGGACAAAACAAGAAACTCGGAATAAGACAATCAAGTGTGCTCAGTGATGGGGGTATAGGCTAGGCATGGTCATGGGGCCAGAAACAAAAGTCATTTAAAGATCAAAATGAAACCTTGGTCAGAAAATGATTGGGCAAAAATTAAGGAGACCCAAATAGTTAATGATTCCCACCTTTTTGATGTCATATACTCCTTCCAGGATCTGATAAATGCTATATACTGCATTCCCAAAGAAATGCACATATATGTACACACACGAATGCACAGCCAGACTTTTCTGAAGTTCTGGTAGGTAGTCACAGGTTATTGATCTAGAATAAGGTAAGGCTGTTGGATGAAAGTCTGGGTAGCCAGGGTAACTAACTGAACAAAAGAATTCTTCTCAATTGCAGCATGAAATAATGTCTTAAATGAAACATCATCACAGTAGACTGTGTGGGAAGTTATATAGATAATTTAGACCCAGAAATTTTTTTGAAAAAAAATATGCTTGACCTTTTGATTATATATTTTTAGGGATCAGATTCGTGTGTCTTCAATTTATATTGCCCATGGACATAGCTTTGATCTAAATAAGCACATATCTTAAAAGCCTCTTCCAGTTTATACCACATCACTGATACCTTAATTACAAAATTGTAGAATCTGATGTATAAGAGAGCAGATTTGTTAGGCCATTAGAAATTTAACATAGGACTTTAAAAATATTTTTAATGCAGATATCCTTTGTTAGAACATAAGTCGTATTGCCTGTTTGTTGTAACACTTGTGTATTTATGTTACTTTAGACATTCTACCTTGACTTTTTATTTTTAAAAATTCTCTTCAATTTTCCCCAGTTCTGGATATAATGTCCTGATTATGTTACTCTTTACCTTTGGTGCTGCCAATGCAAAACATATAGGAAACTATAAATTATCTCCCTAAACCTATGATTGTTCTCTGTTCAACACAATCTCAACTTAGTCCTATGGCAAGTTATAATAAGAGTTAACATATTTCAAGTGTCTACTATATGCTAGGCACTGTTCTAAGTACCTTATATAAATTATCTCATTTAATTCTCAAGGAATACTATGAATTATTATCTCCATACCCGCAAATAAAAAATCTGAGGCCTAAAAGGTTAAATAACTTTGATCATCACTACTAAAAGCAGCAGAGCAGGAATGCAAACAGACTTTTTCTATATGTTTCCATACATCTTTCCAATTTGTGTGTTCTATATGTAATTTAGAAATGATGTTAATTTTAATATCTCTTGAGTTGATCAAAGGAGAGATGGCTGATTTCACATCACAGGGCATAAGGGCAGGGATGCACAATCCCAAAAGAGAGTTGGCTCGCCTTTCTGCTGTTCTGTTGTATTTTAAGCATTTATAAAATTTTTGCTTAACTTGTACTTGAAGTATGTTTCATCTACTTCCAATTTTTTTTTCTTCCTATGGGTCTGAAAAAAAATCTACTATAAAATACTTTTTAATTTGATTTTTTTCTCTTTTTCTCTTTTTTAAGTTTTCTTCTCATAAAAGAAAGAAACTTAGTCAAGTGAAGGAAGTGCTTTAAGGGGGTTCAGAAGACTGAGATTTCATTCCTGACTCTGCTACTGACCTATTATATGCCCTTGGGTTTAACCTCACTGCACCGGACTTAGTGAAGAGGTGTTTCAGCTTCTCTGCTAACATGCACTCAATGGGCCAGATCCTTCAAATGAGCCCATTGCACTTGGGGATTAAGTTAAGCCATTTGGAGGGGCATTAACCCTTTCTGGTCAATGAATTTTTTATGCATGAGTAGAATAACTTGCTAAACAGCACCTACTGTCCTTCATTACGCACTCCTTCTCCTCCAATTGCCTGACTTACACAGGAAGTTTCACACTCAGTCAATAACTAAGCAATACTTGAGAGAAGTGCTGAGCAGTGGGAAAAAAGGAATAGCAAGTAAATGAAACGACCCTCAACAAACAGGTGAACAAACTGGAGAAATCAATGACATGAAAATGGACTGCTTTCTCCTCCTCATTGAATTCAGCAGTTGCCTGTTTGTGTCTTATCCCCTTTGCTGGCTGCAGCATTCCAGGGGTAAACGTGTCATGGAACAGCCCTGCGTGGCCACTGCGGGGCCTGAGAAAGAGCCTATTCATTAAGTTCTGGGATGGCATCCATTGCCCTTCGGATCAGAGATAAACTCCTGATTGTTGCCTTCAGAGCCCTCCATTAGCAGGACTCACTTCACTTATTTGTTCTAAACTCGAGCCTGTCAATGACATTCTCTCTAGAGTGGAATCATAGTAAGATCTTCCACTGTCGCCCCAGTCCTTTTCCTGAGACTCTCCAGACACATACCCTGCCTCCTATCTTGCAGGTTCACCTCGCTCCCTCCTTTCACACAAAGCACAAGGCTTGCCTCCTCCAAAGTTCCCCGCCATCAGTTCTTCTGGGAAAATCCACAATAAATAATGAACCTTGGGTCCTGAAAGTACAAATGTCTTTTCCTTTATTGTGGAGTTGGGGTAGTAATTCTGTTAGATTTGTATGCTTCTTGAGTCCTAGGGTCCTTTTATTAAATTGATAATTTAGGAGTCCAGTCTGGTCAGGAAATGTGCAGATAGGCTAAAGTGAAAAAGAGAGAAGACTAGATTTCACAACCTGGGGACACAGCAGGGCCCTTATATAGTTTCAGAGATATTGTGAACACCCTTTTTCAGTTTGGTTTGTGGAATTGTATTTACATATCTAGTCACATACTATGCCTGGGTCCTTATCACTATAAAATAAAGAAGAAAAATCTCTCTAAATAAAAGCAAATGAATTAGAAAGAGGAAATTATTCTGTTTTGTTTTTCTGTTAAACAATTCATTAAAAATCTGGAACTGAGAGCTGTGGGTTAGGAACAAACAGATGTTTAATAATTTCTGATTCCACTTTATTAGAGTACTTCCAGATCAAACTTGAATAAATATACAGTTGTGTGACCTTGAACAAATTACCCAATCTCTCTGAGCCTTTGTTTCTTCAGTGTAATACAGGATAATATCACTTAACTCTATGACTGAATGAGAATAAGATAAAATAAATCATATAGCACTATATCTGGCACATAGAATGACCTGAAAAAACATGTTCTGTGGCTCTTTCCTTTCTCTGTCCTTCTAGTTTCTACATGTGCTCCCACTTATAACTTTTGAATATTGCTGAGAAGGTAATGTTTCAAAAAATAGAATGGAAACAAATACAGAAAAAATAAAATTAAACCTTCACGAGTGATTAAATAAGTCACTTTAAAAGGTAACCAACGGAAGTTTTAATTTAAAATGGGATCTTCTGGCTGACTGCTTAGATGTGGCCCCCTAAAAAATCTAGGGGGATATAGGAAAATTACAAAACTCATAACAAACCTTAAAACTATGGTGGATTGTTCTCTTAGTGCTGGAATCTGAAAGAAATGTCCCATAACATTAAAGCTGATGAAACTGTACCAAAACAAATGATTGGTAGTCTTTTCTTAGTATAATTTAGAAAAGTAGCAGTCCTGTTTTCTTGGAACTTGTCTGGAATACCTTTCATCTCTCTCCTTAGACTCTATTTCCTGGTTCAGAAATACAAGGTCAGTGCCAACCAAAACAACTATAAAGGTGCTATTTTTTTTTAAAGCAGCTAGAGTTCTGGTGCACTGTATCCTGGCAGCTATAGGATATAGAATAAAATGTTAAGAAGAGAAAAAAATGGATATAGAGTTAGAATGGGCCTTGGAACATAATATATACTAAGGATTGTAACTTAATATGTGCTCCATCTGTACAGAGTGTTGGCCAACAGGAGTTTAGGAATTTATGTCAGGTCACTATAATCTCCACTAACTGAATATATTGCAGCTGGTAGAAGTTGTGATGAACTTCATGCACTTCAAAGCACTGACCATGTCCAAATCTGAGGAAGGGAGCATTTGAATTTGTTAGACTTGGGGAAAAAGGTAATACATACAACACAATGTCTCATGATAAACACCAGATTTGGATAGATCTCTGTTCCATTGAGGATGAATAAAGAGAAAACAATAGTTTAAGGGGGAAAGAGGAGAGGAGTTGGAAGGCCACAAGGCCATGCAGATCCAGAGCAAATCCTAAAAAAATTTAACCATATCCACAAGATAATTTTATAAACTGTTTGACATCTTTAATTAAGGTCACAGATAGCATCCACTGCCCTCGGGATCAAAGATGAACTCCATACCATTGTTAATAAAGCTCTCCATTGGTAGAAACTCACTAACTGAGCAACAATTGTAAAACTCCTTTATGAAGTCATAACCAACATCTATAAGGAAAGGAGAAGATGAGATGAAATCACAGTGGATTTCAATAAATAAATAAATAAAAAGAGAGTCAGATATCAGAGGAAAGTATAGTAACACTGGAAAATACCTAGCTAGGTTAGGCCATAGAAATTCATTTTGTAATCTACACAGATGATTAATTTAAAGATGGTGGTTTTATTCATTCATTCATTAACCAAATATTTATTGAGTGCTTACTCTGCCAGGGACTTGCAGGCAGTGAGCAAGATATAGCAATAAACAACAGAGCTTAGGTCTCTAATCTTAAAGTTAATTTTAAGATTAATCCCGAATCTTACATGGCAGTGAGCAATTCAGACAAAAATTCAAAAAGAGTTGATAATGAAAAGTACTAGAAGAATTCAAGTAAATTGTATAATAGAAAGTAAATGAGCACCCACTCTGAGCACTGAGTGCCTAAGGGAGATCTCTCTGAGAAAATAACGTAAAACTGAAGCACAAATGACAAAAAGCTGGTCTTTAAGAGGGAAGGGGGAAATTCTAAGAGAAAAATATTTAATGCCAGAACACTTTTGGCACAAACAAGCTGGGTGTGTTTAAGGAATGAAGAGAAGACTAGTATGGCTGAATCCTAGTAGACAAAGAGACTGTGTTAAAATATAATTGGAGCTAAAGCTAGAACATGCTGAGCTTTTTAAGTCAGGTAAAGTAGCTGGGATACTATTTTAAATGTGCTGGAAGACATTGGAGGGCTTATTGAGTGAGTTGATCTGGGTGTTTGCTTGAATTCCACAGAAAGCAGAATCTGAGACAAAGTTTAAATGTGGGTGCTTTTTGGGAGAGTTTGATCCCAGGGAGTAGCTAGGAGGAACATGAGAGCAATTCAAAGAACGAGGTACAATGCAGCCACTTGGACATTTTCTTTTTTTAATTTTTTAATTTTTATTTTTTTTAAGATTTTATTTATTTGAGAGCGAGAGAGAGAGCAAGGGCGTTCATGAGTGGGGTGAAGGGCAGAGGGAGAGGGAGAGAGAGAATCCCAAGCAGACTCCCCACTAAGTGCAGAGCTCGACGTAAGGCTCGATCCCAGGACCCTGAGATTATGACCTGAACCAAAGTCAGATGCTTAACTGACTGAGCCACCAAGATGCCCCTCCACTTGGACATTTTAAAACACTGTTGACAGCAAATAACAAACTAGTTTAAGAAGAAATTACTAACACAATTACAGAACAATTTAAAAAATAAAGAAAATAAAACTAATATATGCATAAGGTGAACTAAAACTAAAACTCTGCACATAAAGAAATTTCTAGTGTAGATGTTTCTATTTAAGAACAAAATTAAATTATTCAACATAAGAAGCCATTAATAAAGCCCTCAGGAAAGTAGCACTAAAGAAAATATGGTTTGAAAAAAGAAATTAAATAATGAGGAAGTGGAAAATCAGAACTTTTCAAATCCAAGATCTGGTTCTTCCACAACAAAAATAAACAACAACCTGGCAAACACAAAACCCCAAATAAAGAACCAAAACTACATTAAAATTGACAAGACCCTGTCTTCAGCCTTTGCTCATGAATTTGGTTTACCATCTGCAGTAAATAGATAACCAAAATACATTTCTCATATATATTTGGTCTTAGTCCACAGTTCCTATCTCACAGCTCCCCAAACACTTGGAATTTCCTAAAGGAGGTGACTTTTGCAAAGTTTCTAAGGATGGGGGCTGGTTGTCAGTGAAGCAACCATGTGATTAGCAGCCTGGATCTTTCAGTCCCACCTCCTGAGCTCTAGGGAAGGGAAGAGGGGCTGGAGGTTGAATCAATCAACAATGGTCAATGATTTAATCTATTATGCCCATGTAATGAAGCCTCCATAAAAACCCTTCAGAAGCAGGGTTTGGAGAGCTTCTGGGTTGGTGAACATGAGGAGATTCAGGAAGAGTGATATGCCTGGAGAGGGCCTGGAAGCTCCTTGCTTTCTCCCCATACCTTGCCCTATGCATCTCTTCCAGCTTGCTGTTCTTCAGTTATATCCTTTTATAATAAACTGGTAATCTAGTAAGTAAAACATTTCTCTGAGTTCTGTGAGCTGTTCTAGCAAGTTAATCAAAGCCAAGGAAGAAGTTTTAGAAACATCTTATTTAGAGCCATTTGGTCAGAAGTACAGGTAACAACCTGGATTCTCAACTGGTGTCTGCAGTCAGAAGTACTGGTAATAATCTGAGCTTATGACTGGCATCTGAAGTGATTGTGGAGTCAAAAGGTAATCTTGTAGAACTGAACCCTTCACCTGTAGCCAGCCTAAACAATAAAAATTAAAAAAAATTCTGATCAAGGACATTATAAGCTACATTCTGCAGGGGAAATAAACTTTGTAAAATTAGTCCAGCCAAGTTACTAAACAAATAAACAACCAAGCAAACAGCAATTACTGGGAGGATCAGTAGCCAGTCACTACAATATATTATCCCAAAATGTACAGTTTCCAGAAAAAATTATGAGATGTAAAAAGAAACAGGAAATCATGACCCATATATAGGGGAGAAAGCAAGCAATATGAACTGCTTTTGGAAGGCCCTTGACTTAGCAGACAAGGACATTAAAACAGCATCTATAGATATATTCAAAGAACTAAAGAAAACTACACTTAAGGAAATATAGAAAAGAAGATGATAATGTCTCATCAAATAAAAAATATCAGTAAAAATATAGAAATTATTAAAAAGAACCAAATAGAAATTCAGGATTCAAAAATACAATAATTAAAATGAAAAATACAATGTAGATTCTCAGAAGTATGTTTAAGCTGGCAAAAAACAACAACAACAAAACGATTTGGCCAAATTGAAGACAGGATAATAGAGATTATGCATTGGAAGAACTCAGAGAAAAAAAGAATAAGTAAAACAAAGCAGAGCCTCAGAGGAATGTGAAACTTCATTAACTGGACCATCATATTTGTAATGTGAGTATTAGAGGAGAGACATGCGCAGAAAAAATATTTGAAGACATGATGGCTAAAAACACCCAAATTTGATGAAAAACATTAATCTACACACCAATTCAGTGAAAAAATTCCAAGTAGGCTGAACACAAAGATATCCACACACAGTCACACCCCAGTCAAAATGTTGAAGCCAAACACAAAGAGAAAATATCAAAACGTACAAGAAGAAAATTAGTCATCTGTACAATAGGTTCTGTACAACAGAACCCCAATAAGATTAATAGTTGAATTCTTATCTAAAACAGTAGAGACTAGGATTAGGGTGACATTCAAAGCGCCGAATGTAAAACATGGTCAACCAAGAATTTTATAGCCAGCAGAGCTGTCTTTCAAAAATGAAGGAGAAATTTATTTTCCTTCATGAAAAGATATTCTCAGATAAACAAAAAGAGAGAGGATTTGTCTTTAGCAGAACGACTTACAAGAGAGTTATGCAAGCATGAAGCAAGTAATATCTGACAGTAATTTGAACAGTAAACGAAAAAAAAAGAGTAACATAAAAGTAATTATACAGATAACATACAATGGTGGTATAATTGCATATTTTTTATTAATTTTTATTGGACTGACTTAGAAAGCAATTGCATAAAACATTAGGTACATAACTGTATTGTTTGACATTACAGAAATATAATATATTTGACAACAACAACACAAATGGGTGGTTGTATTGCAGTAAATAAATAACAACACACAGTAACTTGAATCCACAGGTAGAAAAGAAGAGAATCAGAAAGGATAAATAAGAAGTTTAATATACCAAAGTCTATAAATATACATTTGCTTTCATTTCCTCTCAGTGTCCTTCAATGGGAATATACTGTTGAGTTTGTAACATACAGACATAAATAATGGTAATAGCACAAAAATATTGAGGTGGGGATGGAGCTATATAGTAGTAAAATTTCTATTTTGTACTGAACAGAAGTCAGTATAAACTGAAATAGACTGGTAGAATTTAGAAAGTATATTGTAAACCACAGAGCACTCACTAAGTAAATAACTCAAAAATAAAATAAATAAAATTACAGAAATTAAAATGTTATACAACAAACCTATGCCCTCAGTACAAACAGGACAATAAAGAGAAAGATGAGAAAAGTCATGGGACACATAGAAAACCAAAAGCAAGATTACAGCTTTAAACCTAACCATATAAATAATGACATTAAATTTGAATAGATTGTTTAAGCAGTCCACTCAAAGTGTGGATTTTGAGAGACTGGATAAGAAAAAGATCCAACTCTATCTGGTTTATGGGGAACACATTTTAGACTCAAACATACAAAGGGATAGAAAAAGTTACATTATGCAAATAACTATAAATGAACTAGATTGTCTACATTAATATCAAAGAGACTTTAAGACAAAAAATATATTTTCTATAAGAGGAAAAAATACTTCTTAACTCATTTTGTGAGGCCAATATTACCCTGAAGCAAAAACGACAAAAAACATCCCAAGAAAATTACAGACTAATATTTCTTATGAGTACACATGCAAAAATACTTTTGCAATATACTAGCAAATTGAATTTAGCAACATATAAAAAGGATAGTATACCATGACTAAGTAGGTTTTATGTCAGGAGTATAGAATTATTTAATAGCTGAAAATCAAGTAATATACCATATTAATAAAATAATGGATAAAGTTCATATTATCATCACAATAGATGTTGAAAAAACATTTGACAACATCTAATAGTCTTTCGTGATAAAAATAATCAAAATAGAAGGGAACATTTTTGACCTGATTAAATGATATCTGTGAAAAACCTGAAAGTCTCATCATATTGTTGGTAAAAGATTTCTTCCAAAGATCAGAAAAAAGATAAGGGTGTGTGCTCTTGCTACTTTTATTTGATATTGTACTGGAGATTCTAGCCAGGACATTTAGGGGGAAAAAAGGAAAGCAGATCAGGCAAAGAAAAGGAAAAGGAAACAGAAAATGCATCCAGATTGGAAAGGAAGATGTAAAGCTATTCCTATTTGCATGTGAAGCAAACTAGCATATATAAAATCCTACTAAAACCACTAAAATGCTGTTAGAATTGATAAATCAATTGAGCAAGTTGTAGGATATAAGAAAAAGTGCAAAAATCAATTGTATTTCTACCTACAGGCAATTACATTTTGAAAATTAAAGATAATTCCAGTTACAATAGCATTGAAAAATAAAATAATTAGATATACATTTAACAAAAGGAGGACAAAACTTGTACTCAGAAAAATTTGTACTCAGAAACCTTGTGGAAAAAATTAAAGAAGACCTATATGAATGAAAAGACATTCCATGTTCATAGGTTGGAGGACTTAATATTAAGATGGCAATATTCCCCAAATTGATCTATGAATTTATAAATGCAATCTCTATCAAAATCCCAGGTTCTTTTTCATGCAAATTGACAAGCTGATCCTAAAATAAGCAGGTTACAACAAAGCATCAGAAATAACTGATTTTACCTCAGTTTTTCCCCAAACTTTTCGAGAATTGATCATCTCTATGCTATAACAAATTGTTCCATATGTTGGAATATGTTTACATATTTCAAACTTATTATGTGCCATATAATTTAAGTGCTAATACTTAACCACGTTTAGGGGTGCCTGGGTGGCTCAGTCAGTTAAGTGTCTGCCTTCAAGCTCAGGTCATGATCTTGGGGTTCTGGGATCCAGCCCTGCTCCAGGCTCCCTACTCAATGGGGAGTCTGCTTCTCCCTCTCCCTCTACCCCTCCCTTCACTCCCTGCTCGTGCGCATGCTCTGTCTCAAAAAATAAATAAAATCTTTAAAAAAAAATACTTAACCATGTATAAAAAAATAAAGAAAACTAGTTATAAAAATAGGTGTTGAAATCATAAAAGAAACATTAGAAAGGAAATTCAACATTATATTAAAAGGATACTCCTACACAAAGAGGTATTTTTCAGAAATGCAGAATTGCTTAATATTTATAATATATCAATATTATATGACAAATTAATGTTATCATTGTAAAAGGGGAAAAAAGCAAAGCATTATTTGAATATGACATTTGACCAAAATTGCCACACTTCTGGGGACAAAAGAGATCTTAGCAAAGCAATATAAAGGCTCTTCTTAATATGAGAACTATACATGACAACAGATAGAAAATGTTTTTTAGGAATGTGAGACTCTAGAGTCAAAATTACTGAAATAATTAGAATTATAATAAAGATATTTTTGTCCTAATTATCCAACTTTGTCCCAGAAACGTTCATCTGTATCATAAGATTTTAAACAGAAGTAAGATACATAGGCATAACAAGATCAAATTATCATTGTAAAAAAAAAGGGGGGAGGGGAGGTACCTGGGTGGCTCAGTCAGTTAAGCGTCTGCCTTCAGCTCAGGTCATGATCCCAGGGTCCTGGGATCGAGCCCCACATCGGACTCTCTGCTCAGCGGGAAGCCTGCTTCTCCCTCTCCCACTCCCCCTGCTTGTGTTCCCTCTCTCACTGTCTCTCTCTCTCTCTGTCAAAATAAATAAATAAAATCTTAATTAAAAAAACAATATATTATCAAGGAATGTAATAATTCGATTAGGAACTTAAACTGTACTGACTGAATTTTAGGTAATTGTGTTTTAAAGTTAAAGCCATATAGAAACGTAAATGTCTAATAATTTCTGTATTTCTGACATGAGAAAGAATGGGCTATGTGTTCCTGCCACGACTGTTTGTGGGTACATGTGCAAAAGGCACAGAAGGGAGAGGTTAAGGAGGAGAGATGCAGAGAGGGACAAGAAGACAGCTAATCTAGGTATCAGTGCCCAGGAAGAGAAAGTTGGGGTGGCCCTCCAACACAGAGGGAGAAGAGCTACTTTTTCCATTTCTGAATGTTGGCTCATTAATAAGAGTTAGTTCTTGGCACATATGCATTCCCAGAAGATGGAATATGTCTTTCTCCTTAAATTCATGTAAGCTACCCAGAAACTCATGAATTCCTGGAATGTTTATTAAAATTTTCATATAAACAAGCAATCATTTTCAAACTCTAGTTCCTGGTAATGATCTCCAGGGGTATCATCAAAACATGCATTTGCACTCAAAGACAGAAGGTGAAAGAAATGGGGAAGACATTTTCTTAAAGATGGATTTTTATTAAAACGCTTATTTTTTTCTGTATTCATTCACATTGGGTATTACAGCACCATTAGTAAATTGTTATTTTTATGAGTCTGTTTCACTCAGGAAATTTCTTAATTCATTACATTTTATTAGATCAGCAGTAATGAACCAAAAACAATATCATTTATTTTTATTACTACTTTAGGTTAAATCACAATGATTTATATAGCCAGATTGAAGCAATGACTGTGTAATTACTCTGTTATTGTCAATGATATATTTTTCTTAAATAAGACACTTTAACCACATGTAAAGTCGATAAATATAAAAACCTGGAAGTGGAAATAAGACTAGCTACCCAGCCACCATTTTGTATTTAAGGTATGATGTAGATCCATTCAGGATGGTGGGCATGGATAATGTAAAGAAACAGGCAAAGCAGTGGTATTGATGAGGTGACAGTGATGGGTCTCTTACTGTTGGGATTCGTGGTTTAGAATGTTATTCATTGTATCATAAATTTAAGGGGCTCATTCCCTTAAGTTTAAACAGAAGATGACCATTCCAGATAGACAATTGTCTGCATTTTTTGGTCTCTTTCTATGCAAAGAACTCTTTTCTAAGCATTTCTGACCATTTTCCTTTAATGTCTTATAAGTCCAACAGTCATAGCGTGTTAGTCAATGTTCTTTCCAGCCAACCTCCTGAAGCCTTATGTCACTTCCATTACTCCTATCTTCAGCAGAAAGAGAGAATCACTACTCTGACACCTGTATTGTAATCTTTAAAACACTTAAAGACCTATCAAAGTCTTTTTCTCTTTCTCAGTACCAAATACAAGATTTCAGTAAATGAGTGCTAATAAATCAAGCCAACAAGTTTTGTGTTTTTTAGTAATGTATTAATATTTGCAGCTATCATGAAAGAATTACCTTCAAAATATCTAGAGGAAAAACAATTGTGGGTTACCATCCATTATCCATAACCTTGTATCCAAAAGCACCGAAAGCCAAAAAATTAACTCATTTGGCAGAAAAACTTGTTGTGTGGCTATTCATAGCCTTCGTTCTACTCAGTGTGATTATTCAACTATTTTGTTGCAGTTATATTAATGTGCTTGATTACAGAGTGTTGTCCTAGAATCCATTGTGAGTGTTCCCTAATATGTAGTGAATGCACCATATTACTTTCCAAAATTGAAAAAAAAAACTTTATTCTGAAACACATCTGGTCCAAGAATTTTGGACAAAGTGCTGTGAATTTGGTTTGGAAAAGTGAAATGAGGTCTCCTAAGTAATTCTAAGCTATTCCTCCAGTTTCACTAATTTTTAAATATTTCATTATATACTCTTCTCTACTCTGCCTAATGGTTAATTCAAAAATGTAATGAACAGTACAAAGTCAGGTAGTTATGCACCTTGTTACCAGTACGGAGATACTATGAGGATGGCACTGACACTCCACATGTAGAGGATACCACAGATGGTCTTGTGGTAAGCAACTTGGGTGAGAAAAGATTAGAAATATCTTGTCAAACAGTTTTGGAGATACTGAGGTCAGCCTAGAGAACCAAAAGGGAAATGAATGTTTTACACGTAGAAATTCATCTGACTACACAGTTTTCTGAAATGTGAAGAAAGAATATAATCAGGTTCTTGTTGGATTATAAATTGTCATCATGGTCCCAGAATACCTCATTCTG
This sequence comes from Zalophus californianus, assembly GCF_009762305.2. Taxonomy (NCBI): domain Eukaryota; kingdom Metazoa; phylum Chordata; class Mammalia; order Carnivora; family Otariidae; genus Zalophus; species Zalophus californianus. The sequence continues at coordinate 128,350,006 of NC_045597.1, read as the reverse complement.
GTTTCTCATCTGCTTTTGACATGGCGCAGTCTTTTCTCACCGAGTTATTTTATGTTCTGGACTACGAAGAGTTAAGTGATTCCCAAAGTCTGATAAGTCACTGCTATTTATCTTTCTATAGAGAAGTTTTAATGTTTTGGAAACAGCAGCTGTTGTTCAGCATAAACTAAACTATACTGTAGTCCATGCCATTGCTACTAACTTAGAGCACTCTGAGTGAAAACAAATACAAAAATTTCTGGTTCTTCTTCTTCCTTTTCCTCTCATCTGTCTCTTCTTCACTTCAGTCTTGCCTGAGCAGCCTTAGGGGCAAACAATTTCAATTTCTCTCCGACAGTGTGACTAGGACAGCACTCTCAATGAACACACAAGGACTCAAACACAAAAGTGTGCTCATACAGCTGTGAACCATTCACCTTTTGGCAACAATGGAGGCTCTGCTTAACAAAAAAGGAAACACAACCTAAGTAATTTTAAAATATTTTGTCATTTATATACACACCATGTCAGACTATAATTCAGAAGTGTGATACATTACAAACTATCTTTATGGCTATTACTGAATAGCGGTTGCTGATAACAACAGTGCATTCTGCCATTTGCGTCTGTCTTGCACTCTGCTCCCTTTCTCTTTCTCCTTCTATACGTGTGAGGAAGGGAGCACCTGGGTCTTTTAATTCTTCCTTTCTTCCTTTATTTATTTTTGTGTGTCTAGGTCAGTACTTGTCTTGAGGACTTAACGTCATCAAGGTTGGTTTACTCAAGTGAAAATGCCTCTATCTGATAAATTCAAAGACAGAAAGTCGCTCATGTTTTCAGTATTTCACAAGAAACCAATGAGGGGTGGGGAGCAAAGATGTTCTTAAAGTTAAAATAATATTTAAGTGTTATTTTGGTTGTGTAATATTATTGAAAATGTTTAATTTATGAGCAATTCTTAATTCAATCAAGTCCCATAAGTTAATGATCCATGCATTACAGTTTTGTCAGCATACTCTTGAACTTGTTAGGCTAATCTGCCTGAAGTGTGGTTTCTTGTTTAATTTTTTTTTCTTAGTTGGTCTGTAATTTACGGTCTGTCAACTCATGAATTTTTGAGGGGTGATACAATTATTATTTGTTGTATTCATTAAGTTCATTAAAAATGATTTAATTTTTTTAAGAGAATAGACTCAAAGAGAAAAACCCTCAAGAGAAGTGAAAGCATAGGCTTTGAGGTAGGCCAAATAAGGCACCATGGACCTTGGGGAATCTTTTTAAGGATGAATATAAAGTCAATCCCACTACAAAGCAGGAGTTACTAAGAGAAAAAACATCTCCCATGTGCCGACTCTGTTCTTCTCCTGCTCATACCCCCCTTTCCCTAGGCATCATCCTTAATATGTTAGGGAATAGGATCTTTGCTTAGGAGGATTCACCTGTGGAGATACAGTTCGGCCAGTGCAGGTATTGATATTAAATCTAAATGTAACATTTTATGGTACTTTAGGGATCTCTCATTATTTTTTACTGAAAATACCCCTTATTGAATTAACAAAAGCTTTCATGACTTAATTTGAATCTGTGATTGCTGGAACAGAACCTAAAGCCTAAGGGGAATTATTAACAATTTATGAGAAATCTTTAAGAGATTGAAAGGGCTAATAGATCTAAAAGAAAATTTAAGTTAAGGTAGATAAGCTGATTAGTGTGAATACCAAAGAGCAAAGTTTATAAGATTTGAATTGTATTCCTTGAAAAATTTTATGTTAATAAGTTCTCTAAGGTGGATAAATAGATAAAATCTCAAAAAGCAAAATTTCAAGTCTCTCTCTTTTATCAATTACTTAAAATGTTAATGGTGTATCTAATAGTCTTTTCCCCCCTGTAAAAATAAGTGATTATTTCAAAATATGAAATGTAAGTGGTCAGTTTGTGTAGAATACAGTGACAGAAAAAAAAAAAAAGAATTGGAAAGAAGGAAAGGCAAAGGGCAAAAAGCTTTATTCAACTGAATCAGCAGAAAGTGGGACTTCTTAAAACTTAAAATCCAGAAAGAGTTTAGTCCAATTTTTCTATTTCTTCTTAAAGCCACAGTTTTCTTTTATCCTGGACGTGGAATGAGCTAATGGACAGGACCTCCCATTTACTTCAATTCCTTGCCTGTACAATTTGCTGCAGAATTACTTTTTCTCACTGAACTCTATCATGTGTTACTGAAAGAAGTAAAAAATATTGCCTTATTGGCTGTGGAGAAAGGAAGTAGCATTTTAGAACCCAACGCAGAGGTCAGCATTTGTTTGTACCTAAGCTTGGTGTCACCATTCGAGTGGCTTCCAATTGAATGGTTCTATCCCTGTTCAGTTGATAGCCCAACTCACAAAAGAAAACATCTTATTTCTGATACTCCCCATCTGAGGAGACAGAGGCTGCCATTAATCCATTAGAAAAGCCACTGGCACACCTTGGTATTAACAGAAAAATTCCAACGTAAACATTGTTTTGTGTAGAGCTGAAAGTCTTAGCAGTGTCAAGTTCTGGTGGCCTGTGTGTTACTGCCCCTCGGGTAGGAGGAGATTCCAAACCTTAAGTTTATATAAGCATCTCTACATTTGTGAAATGTTCTTTTGAAAAAGTTTTGTCAAAAGCATAATTGAACATTAAACCCCGATTGTTCTTTAAAAAAAACTTATTTTGGTAAGAACACTTACCATGATATCTACCCTCTTAACAAAATGCTAACTATACAATGCAGTAGTTTTGACTACAGGAACGGTCTTTGTCCAGCAGACATCTACAGCTTATTCATCTTGCTTAACTGAAACTTTATTTCTGTTACTTAGTGACTCCGCATTTCCTCCTCCTCACAGTCCCTGGCAACCACCATTCCACAGTGTGATTCTGTTAATTTGACTATTTAGGGACCTCATGTGAGTGGAATCACACGGTATTTGTCTTTCTGTGACTTACTTATTTCACTTAGCATAATGTCCTCAAGGTTCATCCATGTCATTGCATATCGCAGAGTTTTCTTTTTCTTTAATATGGAATCATATGTCATTATAGGCATATAACACATATTCTTTTTCCATTCACCTGTCAATGGACATTTAGGTTGTTTCTACATCTTGGCTATTGTGAATAATGCTGCAATGAACATGAAAGTGCTAATGTCTCTTTGAGATTCTGACTTCAATTCTTTTGGGTAAACACCCAGATACGGGATTGCTGGATAATATGGTTGTTCTATTTTTCAATGTGGGGCTTGAACTCACAACCCTGAGATCAAGTCCTGAGCTGAGATCCGGAGTCGGATGCCTAACCGACTGAGCCACCCAGGTACCCCTGCCTTTTCTCTTTCTAATTGTTCTCCATACATTCCTCTTCCTTGAGATTCACAAGGCCCTGAAAAATTGGGCTCAAAATGATCTCTCTAGTATCATTTATTATATTCCTCACTCTTCCACACTCTACAAATCTGAATACTCTTCTCTTTTTTTGTTTTTTTTTTCTGTTCCTCGAATGTATAGCATTCTATCTGGCTTCTGAAACTTCTCATTGTTGTTCCTAGGAATACAGTAATTTCCCCTTTCCTTAGATAATTCTGATTATAATTTTCAAACTCAGCTTTTCCTTACAAGTCTGGGTTAGGTGCTTACATTTCACTTGTACTTCTCCAAGGGTAGCACTAACCATCCTTTATTGTAGTTGTCTTTTTGCATATTTTTAATCTTCTCACAAGATTCAAAGTACCGTGAGAGCAAAGACCAAGTTTATTTTGTTTGCCATCACACACTTGGCACATAGTATGTGTTCAATAAAATTTGTTTAGCGGATGCATGGATGTCTGCTACCACTAGACGGTAACTAAAAGAACTGAATAGCACTTACTGAAATAAACTGACTTTGTGAAAATACTTTCAACTTTTAGGATTTTATACTTGATGGTGGAAGACATGATTTTTGTGTCCTTTTATTGAAAACAACATATTAATAACAGGGATAATAACTACTACTAATTTCGTTGAGTTTCAATCATGACTAGGTACCATATTAAGAGCTTTATTACATTCTTCCATCCAACCCTTATCACAGCTCAACAAAATGGGTATTATATTTCCCATGTTACAGATGAGAACACTAAAACTCAGAAGTAACTTATGGCAAGTAACAATAGAAAAAGTCAGAATCTGAATCCAGATCTACTTTCAAAGGTTGTCCTAATGTCACTAAACTAAACAGCTTATTCAGAGAGATTCAGGGAGAAACTTACACTTCCAACATTTGCTTAGTTTCTCTTTACTTGTAAAGTATGATACAGATAATTACATGAGAGAAAGTTCACTAAATACGTGACTGAATAAAAAGTACTCTTTTCTCTCTGACACTGTCTGCTTAGAACTGTACCTAACAAACAGCCTTAGATGTAGATATATATCTAACTGTTAGGAGTCTTAATTAATACTTGACCTTCTTCACTTACTCACATATTACAATATCCAATTTCCAGCTTTTCAGGATCAATCATCATTTCTGCTTAATGACTATCATTACTTTGTTGCAGGGCTTTGGGATATCATCATCTTTACCATAAATATCGTTGTCGGGGCGTCACGATAAAAATAACAACTAATACTGTGAGTAATCATTCCATGTCCAATTTTGTGGGGTAGTGACTATGATTATCACCATTTTATATTGTCCCACTGGCATTGGTAAGGACGCAGGGCTTATCAAGTGAAGGTGCTAATAAGTGGCAGAACAGCAACATGAATCCAAGCTGTCTGACTCCAGAGGTAGCGATATTTAGGCGTCAGTGCTTCTTGCTGAGCAAAAAGCTAGAACAAATTTCCTGCTCTGTCTGCCTTCTGTCCCCTTATGCGGGTCAAATAGAGAGGAAATCTCTATTTGTTAAATATAAACATGTGATCTGTTATTTCAGAGCACCTCCCAAATGGGAAGATTCGTGCAACATTTCTAAGGACTCCCAGAAACATCTATGCAGAACCCAAGAGGTTTCTTATCTGAGGTTGAATTCTAAATAACTTTTAACTTAATTTTAATTCCTTCAGGAAAGACACATTAGGCTTTACCTGTTCCTTTTTACATATGTTTTACACAAATAGTATTTAAATAACTGCATAATAGAATACAAACCTTATGTTTCAAATTAGTGGTATATTTCTAGTATTTAACAACAAAACCTCCCAGTGAATTAATCACAAAGTTCCTCACATCTGGATTCATTGCCATGATTTGGTGGTAGCTTTTGATCCGACTTGAGAGGGTGTAGGTAATATGTGATAAATTGCTTAGCAAATTAGAAATTAGGACCTTTGACCTGTTGAATTAAGCTAGGGCACCTGTAAATTGAAGAGAGGTAGTTTTCGACATGCAAGGCAAGAAACTAAATACTCAGTGACAGGTATAACTTCTTCTTTACCATTATGTCTGGAAATGCAGGATGTTGCCTTAATGGGCTTTGCTGCTTGGAGATTAGACACGCAAGGCAAAATACTGAGCTCACACTTGTTTGGCAGACTTCTTGATATTTACAAAAATATTTTTGGATGCTGCCTTCTAACCAGAGTCATCATTGTTTTAGCAATTTGCCAACTTTCTGAATGTCTTTAAGATTTGGGGCTTGCCAGAAAAATGCCATGGAGAAAATGTAAAATCCTATCGGCTCACAAATATCATTTTGGTCTGATCAAGTATGAAAAAAATCATTAAAAATATTCTGAGATGACTTCATGTGACTGTTTGACCATAATCATAAATGCTGAGGTTTTGGACTGTCTTATAGACTTCTGCTTTGAAATTACTTTTATTACTAAAAATGGAAAGTAGTGTCATGTGAGAACCTGAATGGAGAAACTGTGGTTTAAAAACTATATTAACAAACATCATCACCATTAACAAAGTGGTCAAGGGCAGCTCAAAATATAGAGTTTCATAAAATCCCACAAAAGAAATAAAGTTTCCAGATATTTTGTAGATACCGATGTTAGATGGAGAAAAGAGATGTTCTCCTATAGATCAGTGCCTAGTCGAGCAAGTTCTCAGCTAACTTGGTGCTATCTCTGGTCTCCAGTAACCATTCTTCTCAGAGAATGTTAATGACAGGACCATGCATGAACATTGTGTGGAGATCTGGAAATTAAATAGCAACATCTGGGTTACTAGTTTCTCTCTCTCTCTTTTTAAAGATTTTATTTATTTATTTGAAAGAGAGAGAGAGAGAACAAGTGGGGGAAAGGACAGAGGGAGCAGCAGACTCTCCGCTGAGCAGAGAGCCAAATGCGGGGCTGGATCCCAGGACCCCGAGATCATGGCCTGAGCCAAAGGCAGACACTTAACTGACTGAGCCACCCAGGCACCCCAGTTATTAGTTTCTCAAGGTAGGATGATCAGTAGTCCTTGGAGAAAGACAGCTTTACATACCACCTTTGATTGTGCAGTCTTGAATTGCTCATCTGTAAAGTGCTTTTGTTGACTGAAGGATCTGTGAGTCAGAATGAACAAAGACATATTCACATTATAGCAGATATGTGGACACACACTTCAGTCTAAGTGTCAAAGCTCAGCAGATATTTTTATAAAAGGAATCTCACTTGCCAAGAGTGACACTTGAAAACTAGCTTCACTTAGCATGTCTGAGTCTCATGAAGATTACATAGCAGCCCAAACACTATCAGAGGCATAAGAAGAAATAAATAAGCACCTTATCACTCAGTGATTTCACCTTAATTTTCTTCTGACTGATAGAATAAATGTTAAATAACATAGGGTGTCGGTTGAGCATATGTGTCAGCCAATAATTAATGTACATTTTATTTATAAAGGGATTTGTTAAAATACGCCCCTATCAATCTAATTACTAATAATCGTTCTAAGATTGTTTCTGTATATATAATGGAGGTGGCAGTTACTTGGATGTGCCTAAATTTTCCAACTTTCTGAGTTATGTCTTTCTTTCATTTATAATACAAATGCTTTTTTTTAAGATTTATTTATTTATTTGAGAGAGAGTGTGTGTGGCAGGGGGCAGGGCAGAGGGAGAGGGAGAGAGAGAGAATCTCACGCAGACTACACACTGAGGGTGGAGGCCAATGCGGAGCTTTATCTCACAACCCATGGATCATGAGCTGGGCCCAAATCAAGATTTGGACACTTAACTGACTGAGCTACCCAGGTGCCCCTATAATACAAATTCTTAATTTCTCATCCTATGCATACAGAAAACTTACTCATTACTTCCCATTAATGATTTCTTTTTTTAAAAGATTTTTTTATTTATCTATTTGACAGAGAGAGAGAGAGATAGCGAGAGCAAGAACACAAGCAGGGGGAGTGGGAGAGGGAGAAGCAGGCTTCCCGTGGAGCAGGGAGCCCGATGCGGGGCTCGATCCCAGGACCCTGGGATCATGACGTGAGCCGAAGGCAGACCCTTAATGACTGAGCCACCCAGGTGCCCCCCATTAATGATTTCTAAAAGCAGGGATTTTTCTGAGTCTTAGTTTCCCAGTCACCTCTTGCTCTGACTTCTCACGTCCACGTATTCTTGATGTTACCTGGATCTCACCTCCTGCAGCTGCTCTTCTCCCCATTAGGGGCTCATCCAAAAGTATATCACAGACTCTTGTAATTTCCTAAATCAGTTAGGAAAAATGAGACTATACAAGGATGAGAGTTTTCCTCAATGTCTGGGTATATTGGAGGGTACAGTCATAGTACAATACCAGAAATGATTGGACATTGAATTCTAGACACCCCTGTCCTTAAAAATGCCTCAGATTTTCCTGCAGAGTTAACTGCTTTCTCTCTGTAGACAACCTTAGTCACCTACACAGCTCCTGCAACTAATTTGATCATCTGTCCTTTTAAACAACCCTGCCAAACATATTGGTCAGTTGACAGAACAAGCAGGACTCAAGAAGAGATAAGGAAATACATTTTTTTCTCTGCTCCCATTGCCACCCACCCCTCACCCCCAATGCTCACTCAAGCCCTATGTCCTTATTCTTCCTTCTTCCCTGAGTAAAATCTGGTAAAGATCCCATGACTTCTGGTCCCTTTTCTATCATAACCATCTTTAAATTGCAAAAAAAAACAGACTTAGTTCAGAGATTAGAATGCTCTGTGCTCTTAACAGTCAATACTTTGAAACTCATTTTATTTTATTTATTTAAGATTTTATTTATTTATTTGACAGAGAGAGACACAGGGAGAGAGGGAACACAAGCAGGGGCAATGGGAGAGGGAGAAGCAGGCTTCCCGCGGAGCAGGGAGCCCGATGCAGGGCTTGATCCCAGGACCCTGGGATCATGAACTGAGCCGAACGTAGACGCTTAACTACCGAGCCATCCAGGCACCCCTTGAAACTCAATTTAAATTAAAGCTTCTCCCTGAAGCCCAGTTGGGGGTCTACTGAGGGCAGAACCCCTGAAGCATCATCTCTACTTGGCTTCACACCTCACTGCCCTCCACAGTGAAGAGCTTTGGTCCCTTCAGTATTGCAAGTGGAGAGAGAGAGAGGACAGGTAAAGGGCAGGGAAATTGGCCTTGACTGGAACCCAGATAATTTGGTATTAGTTTCATCTAGGACAGCACATGTTTTAAATTTGAGCCATTTATTTTCTTTTGAGTTGTATTCACGAATTCTTTGGAGGATCCTTTAGTTGTGGAGACTTCTAACCTATATTCTTTTAATTCAGGCAAAGAATTCATCTAGCTTAGTATTTCCCTACAGGTCCCTAATTTCCTGTGGTCCATTCTCCATGGACTGTCTCTCATAAAGTGCCACACTTGGGAAAAGTGCATTTAAGTTGATCTTAAGATATCTGTCCCGCCGGTGCTCCCTTGCAGCATTGGGAAACACCCAACCATCCATGTATTTCAGATGTTCCTTACAGAACTATGTCTCCTTGCTACCATCAGAAGCCAGCCAGCCACAATCACTCACCTTTAGGAAAGTTTTTCAGAGGCAGGTCCTGAAACATTAGTTAAGCTACTTAAAGAGTGATCTTGAGACCTTTCTCACATAGCTTAGGGTACAGTGGAAGTCCCCTCTTATTCACCATGATAAGAGAAGTCGAAGGAATGCATGGCAACTCTCTTCAAAGAAACCCCACCTTCAATTTCCAGTCTCATTCTTCCAACTGGTCCAACATTATTTGAAGATTGGAGGCAGGGGTTTAGCAAAGCATGGCAGTGTTTGCTCACAACCATCTCCTTTGGAGGCCATGCCTAGGAATGTAGATGCTCATTTTGAAATGTAAGTTTGGGGGCCACCTGTTCTTGAGCCTCAGCCAAAAGTAAGACTAATATTGTTCATTTACATCTTGTTACATGAAAAATAAAACCTCATTTACTCCCTAAGAAGATGCTATAGTCATACTTTGAAATTTAAAAAAAAAAAAACCTCTCAGCTGTAATAAATGGTGGTTCTTCTAAAGACATTGTTATTATGCTATGTACTGCCCTTGGATTAAAGGTGTAAGTAAAATCAGCTAAAGTTTCTTGGTATCTCCAGAGGCCTCTGGTGTACATAGAGAATAAAATATAAACTAAGTATAAATATTTTCTGAACTCTTTGGTTTTACTATTCAGTAAAAAAGGAAGTAAGTGTTAACCCCCACCCCTCTAAAACCCTCAATTTGTTTCCTGGAGTCCATAGTCTCTCATGGTTCGTCTCCCCCTCTGATTTCCCCTCCTTCATTTTTCCCTTCCTTCCCCTAATGTCCTCCATGCTATTCTTTATGTTCCACAAGTAAGTGAAACCATATGATAATTGACTTTCTCTGCTCGACTTATTTCACTTAGCATAATCCCCTCCAGTCCCATCCATGTTGATGCAAAAGTTGGGTATTCATCCTTTCTGACAGCTGAATAGTATTCCATTGTATATATGGACCACATCTTCATTATGCATTCATCTGTTGAAGGGCATCTCGGCTCTTTCCACAGTTTGGTGACTAACATGACATAATAAAAATAAATAATTAATTAATTAAATAAAATTTTAAAAAAGGAAGTAAGTGTTAGAGTAGGCGTGGGGAGAAAGGCAGAATATGGTGGAGTTGGAGGTTTTTTTCTTCCCCATTCTTTGGGAGAACAGTTATTTCAGACACAAAGATGGCTATCAGAAATAAAAATTCAATGAAACATCTATAAAATTGGAATAGTAGTAATAATATTTCCTCTTAGGGTAAGTTGTCAGAATGTAAATAGTATCTCATGTAAGTACCTATTAAATGTTAGGAATTATTATCATTAACATTATTAAAGCCATTATTGCTGTGCGTCCCCAAGTATCCAGAACAGTGTTCGAAGTGTGAAAGGACATAATAGCTGTTGAATAAATGGATGAATGACTTTGCAGAGTAGTATTGCTGTCCCAAGTGTTCAAAACAACTATTCTAAAGGACATGTTTTTATTCAAATGTTGCTAGATTGTGCTTTTTGGAGGTGAGAATTATCTTCCTTCTTCATTGCTGTATTCCCATGCCTGACGTACGGTCTTCCATGCGTTAATGCTCAATATATAAACATTTTGAAGAAATAGGACACATCTTCAGACGTTTCATATTTAAAATCAGATTTGGTCATTTTGCAGAAAATAATAAGTTAGTACTAGAATCATGGTTATTGGAAGTTCTTTCAGTTCTTGCTACTATTTTTAAGAATTGTGAAAAGATCAAACCTACTGAAATATTAAAATTTTATAAAACTAAAAACTATGTATACAAGTGAAGATCCTTAAGGCTGCCTCCTCAAATTCATTCTCTTCTTTTTCCAGAGAAAAATCATTGTTTTGAGTTAGCTGTTTATCGTGTATGAATTAATAAACAATATATCGTGCCCTTCATGTTTTTAAGTATTATATGATTGTATTCGTTGTGGTTGCATGTTTCTGCAGCTTGCTTTTTTTGAGCAACATTACAGTTTTGAGTTTTAATTAAAATGATACATGTGGTATCTAGTCCATGTCAACTGCTATATAATATTCCATTGAATAAATAAAGGAGAAAAAATGTTTACTGGTTTTCCTATTGATGTACGTCCAAGTTACTAACAAATTCTGCTTTTATTAACAATTCTGCAACAAGCTTGCATTAAACCTTCCCATATGTACTGCAGCTTCTCTTTGATACCGGCTGAGAGGTGAAAGCACTGAATCAACAACCCTACTGGTTAGTTTCCACTGGTCTCTAAACCGGTTGACTCTGTATTCTGAAAAGCAGTAAATAAGTAAGAGGTCCTGGGATGCCTGGGTGGCTCAGATGGTTAAGCATCTGCCTTCAGCTCGGGTTGTGATCCCAGGGTCCTGGGACTGAGCCCCGCATCGGGCTCCCTGCTCGTTGGGAAGCCTGCTTCTCCCTCTCCCACTCCCCGTGCTTGTGCTCTCTCTCTCGCTGTGACAAATAAATAAATAAAATCTTTTTAAAAAATAACTCTTTAAAGAGGTCTTTTCCCCCCAAATCCTCTTCGATATATGATATTATTGAACCTAAATATTTTTGCCTGTGATGAATGTGTTTTTATTGTAGTTATTGTAGTTTTATTATATTATTGTCTGTGTGAATTTATGTGCATTTCCTTGTTAACTAATGAGATTAAGCTTGTTAATCAGCAATCTAATGATCTGATTTTTTAATAGGATAATTTAATGTTTTTATAAGATTTTAGACTTATTTCTACCATATAATTTTGTGTTTACTACTCCTTTGATTCCTTTTTTTTTTTACATCTTTTGTGGAATTCACAGATTTTCATAATCCTCTCTTTTTTATTCACCTACTTATTCGGAAGCCCTACATGACATTTCATTTTTTTTTTCTTAAGTTTTAATATACATATAAACTTTAACCTTTCTCGAGAAAGTAAAAATTATTTAGTATATCTATTCTTCTTCTGCATATAACACAGAACTTGACATACTTTATGAATCGAACACCCAACAGTCCAATCTTGGTCTAATATTTCGAAATTTGATTTTATCTCTAAAACGTACACAGTGCTAAATTGACCAACATTTTATGAGTCTCTGTTTCCTGAGATCAACTGTGAACCTATATGGCATGGGACATGGTTACAGGGAAAGATGAAGCACAGGGAACAACAATGCCATCCTCTCTAGCTGGTATCAGCTCTTTTATTTATTTATTTTATTTTTAAAATAATTTATTTATTTATTTAGTTTAGCACATGGAACCTATTGCTCCTTCATCTTCTGTCTTCTGCTTTTACTGATGACACCCATGCTATAGTCTAATAATTATTATTGTTGTTTGGATTATCTCTCTTTTCTTCTTGATGGTTTTTAAGATTTTCTCCTTACCATCATTGTTCTGCAGATTAACTACAACATTTCCACATGTAGATTCATATTATTTAGCCTGCTTGGTATTCATGGTATATTCCTAATGTCGCATTATTTTTTCAACGCTGGAAAATTATTATAAGTACAGCTTCAAAAATGCAACTGTATTGTTTCTTTCACTCTCATGTAGAACTCCACTGGTATCATGGGGTATCAGTTGGAGCTTTTCAGTTTATGCTTCATATTTCATATAAGTGCTCTTTCTATCTCGTTCTCTCAGGCTAGGTTCTGCATAAATATCTTAGGGGAATATTTTAATTCACTAATTTTCTTTTCGTATGTGTCCGGTCACCGCATATACCTGCTATTGATTGCCCCCCACTCCCACCCTGTGACTCTAATTCTTACTTTCAAGACTTTGATTTGGTTCATTTTCTTACCAGATATTATACCATGTCTGCCTTTTTTGTTACTTAATTTCTTGCTCTTTTTAAAATGAAACTTGTTTCCTTCATCTCTCAGAGCAAATTAATCATATTTATGTTAAACTACTTGTCAGACAATTCCATAAATATATTATCTTTTCCAGCAATGCTTTCCCAACATTAATGTCTATGTGAGTTGCCCAATAGTTTTGGTAAAACGTGGATTTTGATTTAGCAGGTCTCAAGTGAGGCCTGAGACTCTGCATTTCTGACAAGCTCCCGGGTGATGCTGATGTTTCTGGTGCAAGGATCTATTGTTTGGTATCTTTTACTGTCTTTTTTAGCCTCAGATGCTTTCATGTTCTGGGGATGTTTGTCTTCAGGCTTGTTTTTTGAATGGAAACTAGTTAATTTTGACCCCTTGTTTTCTTCCTCAAGCAACTTGTACTCATCTCGCCTGCCTCCCTTTCTGGTGGGTTTCTAACTGAGCCCACACAATTCCCTAGGTTCCTAGCCCAGAGCCAAGTCTTTTCAGGATGACTCATCCTGCTGCCGTGTGGAGATATCAGGGATAGGTCAGACATGTTCAAGGAGGCCATGCACACAGGTTTGCTCAGTCCCTGTCTTGAGGCCATATCCTTGTCTGACCTCCCCAAGTGGTTAATAGCAACAGTACTTTTGCTCACCCCCGGCCTTATTTCATGAGTGGAACAGTGGAGCTCCTCCCCAAGCCCCTGGCTTCAAGCAGTTTGATCAGATCCCATTTCCTGTCTCCCTGCCTTACACAGAACACTTGGAATCTACTTTATTCCCAAGTAGCCAAATTGGTGGGTTCAATGGGTCTCATCTTCAATTCTACTCACCAATTTGTTTTTCTGTTCCATTGTCTTCACAGAAATGTTTGTCCTCTTTTCAAACATAGATGCATATTTTGGTTTTCTCTTTGCAAATTTTACCTTTTATTGTTATGTATCTGAGCAGAGATGATGGATCAAAATGTGAACATACACAGATGTCTCAATCAGATATCATTTCCTGCATTTTTTAACTGGCTCAGAGCCTCTCTCTTTGGAATGCAATTCAAGCACAGACCTAAAACAAAAAATACAAAGGTAATAATTGTTGGTAACAATACGTTGGTACCATCCTTTTAATATATCATTTTAACTAATTCGGTCTAAAAGTTTTGTTTTAGAAGAGAGCATTTTTCAAGATGAAGTACCATACCTGTGTGTGAAAAATTCTCCAGATGTTATTTAAAAAGTGTCATGAAGAGATATCACATATAAAAATGTAGCTTCTCCAATAACAACTAGAATAAGGTATACACACACACACACACACACACACACACACACACACACACACGTGGGTATATTTGATTGGTAACATTTAAATTTATATCTGCTAAAGCCACAACTGAACATTAATTCATATATTTAGTGACTGCCTATATGTGTCCACAATGAGTCTGGATAATTCAGTCTGCAAATCCCTCCGTGGTATTAAATTCATAATGTTGAAAGGGACCCTTATCTGGTACAACTGCTTTCTGACAGGGCTGTCTAATAAACTACTTCAGAAAAATAATTTAGCTGAAGCTTTCTTTCAGAAATATCAAAATAAGCTTCTGCATGTTATGTTTGTACCATATTGCAGGAACTTTTATGACTAGTGGCCGTGGAGGGAAGTGGGATATTCTCACAGCAGGGGCCAGGGATGCCAGCCCAACCCTAATTCTGCCCCTAAACAGAAGAGATTTTTAAGGGCAACTGCCGCTGTCTCTGTGTGCCTCAGTTTCCCCTACAGAAAACACAGAGACTTTTGCTTGCTCTAACAAATCATCATTTCATGAGGCTGAAATGAGGTAACGGGCATAAATAACTTTTCGGAAAGTTAAATAAGAAATACGATAAAAAGAAAGACAGTGAATTCAGATTAGCTATTTATACTGTCACACTTTTGAGACCGTGGCTACCTCACTCCTGTTCAGAAAAGACAGCAAAGGACTGGGTTCCTTTGGTGGTCAACTCTAATTGTATGGCCGGATGGCACACATGAAATACACTTCCTTTAATGCAGTGTGGTTTTCCGGGAGACCTTGGACTAAGCAGTCCCTTACCCTGTTCCCTCTTACTGCCTTTCTTCTTTTTCTTTTACAACATCCTTCTTACCTTTTGGTGAGTGGGTCAGAAGCTCAGAATGAAGTCAGAAGCTAAAACGCATTTCAGCAATTAGCAGCCTAGAAACTCAAGCTGTTTTTGGCAATATTGTAAAACGTTGATTTCAGCACCTTTCATCCCCAGCTTGTTTGATAATTCACATTCCCACGTCCTTGGACTTGGAAAGCTCTCCGGTGCTAGAGGCACATTCTTAAGTTGGTGAGGAAAGTGTAAGCAACTTGAAGATGCTAAATAGGGACATTAGCTACATCTGAACTAGATACACTGAGTCAGTGGGGTTTTGTGTGCGGCCTGTTCTCTCTATTTTTAAATGTGATTGTACTCAGAGCTATTCTGAACACTTTAGTTAACTCCCTGCCATCCACCTACCTATCTTATTATTAGCTACTCTTTCCAGAAATATTTTTAAAGAAGTTAAAAAAGAGATGAAACAAAATGTCTTCCAAACTGCTTCTACCTCTGGCTTCAGAGGAGCGAGCAGACTCTTAGCTCCTTTTGTATCTCATTTCTTGGAGGCAGGGACAACGGAAAGCCAAAAAGAGACTAGGGAATTTGGTCTGGCATGGAAAGTTTTTTATATTTTAAGTCACTTAACATACTCAGTCACAGGTGACAATTTTTCATTCAGGAAGAATTAATATCGTCCGTCCCTAGTGAGAGTATGAATGGCATCATCAGCATTAACTACTAAGCCTAATTACATAAAGGATTGGTTGAAATTATGAATAACCATTTGTTCTCCACTCCATCAATTCGTGAACAAATGTTCCCTGACCAAGGCAAGTGTGGGTCTTGTTTGTCTCCAAACTGGGTCTAGATAAAAAGTCACTCAAATAACCAAAAGCCTAGAGGGGTCCTACCAGAAACCAGCATGAGCTTAATGCCAGGAATTTATACCCTCGGTTTGGGCTACTCAGATTCTCTTTCTTCCTTTCTTCTCTTCGGCTGCTGCTTCTGATCACTGGTGCAAAGATTTCTAATTCTAAAGTTGCTTGACCAAAAGATGCTAAAGAAAATAAAAAATAGGAGTCTTTGGTCCATAATCTATTTTTGTACATGTTTAACAGCTTATCTAAGTAAGAATAGGGTATACAGTTGTTTGGAGAGTGGCAAAAACTTATAAATCAGGAGATTAAGGTTCTGGTCCTAACTCTGGTCCCCCCTCAGTGGGGGATGCACGTCAAAATAGCTTAACAGCTACATATTGCCAGATATACCACTAGATCCCACTGCTAGGCCCTCTGAATCCGAGTCCTGAAGAGTGGAGCTCAGTTGATATTTTGAAAAGGTTCCATAGGGGATTCCAAAGTGGCCCCTTACTGACAGACACCAGGCCAGCTGATCTTCACGTTTCCTTAGCACCTTGGGTCTGTGGCTCCATCTAGTTGTCCCAAGGAACCAAAGAACAATACCATGCTTCAGATATGTAATATATTTGAAAGTAAGTTAGCTGGTGAAAGGACTTGTGAGAGGTTCTTAGGACATATTT
This sequence comes from Zalophus californianus, assembly GCF_009762305.2. Taxonomy (NCBI): domain Eukaryota; kingdom Metazoa; phylum Chordata; class Mammalia; order Carnivora; family Otariidae; genus Zalophus; species Zalophus californianus. The sequence goes on along the minus strand of NC_045597.1, from coordinate 128,333,605 downwards.
TCAAGCAGATGAAGACTTCTAACAAAGAGTGGCCAAGTTTACAATTGAACAATAGTCTCAACTACGGGGATATTAAATACATAGCCAAGAGAGGGTTTTTTTTTTTTTTCCCCCTTATTCTCTATCTATGCCCAACCAGTTTAATCAGAAAATCTTTCTGAGTCCACTTAGGAGCAGTCCTATTTCTCAAAAAATTCCTTAAATATTCTTAGTTTCTCTCCTCTATTAGTGCAGAAAATAATTGTATCACATTCCTTCTCCTTTACTAGAATTCAGCCTCTCTGTCTTTCTGTCTTCCTGAAACACCAAGTTCATTCCTGCCTCGGGACGTAGACTGCTTTTCCGAAGGCTAGCTCCTTCCCCACCCCCTCACCCTCCCATTCTCATGTCTGCCTGCCTTTCACCTCCTCGGAGAAGTCTTTCTTAACTCCCCATTCTAAAGTGATTCTTACAACCCACTTAATCTCTGTCACATCACCCTGTTTTATTAGGTCCTCATAGCATTTACTACTACCTGAAGTAATCTAGTTTATTTCTTTGTTTGCTTGTTTACTATTTGTTTCATAAAACTTGCATGCAGTTTCCTTAGCGCCATGACCTTTTCTTGTTTTGTTTCATCCCCGTCCAGCACAGAGTGGGTGCACAATAAATGTTTATTGGATTAATAATCAAAACTCTCCTGTTTCTTCCCCACATGGATATTGTCAAATAATAAGCATCCTCAAGAGCATGAAGTAGCCACTATTCAGAGTAATTTTAACGTTTTCATGCTTTCCCTTCTTAGAGCTTATGTGCTAGATAAACATCACTGAGAATATAAACTTAAGCAGTAATAGGTACAGGCGTAACATAAGAGAGATTTAGTACATACTACAGTGATAAAATACAAAAGTATAAAAGATCACTATTTGCAATACATGTGCTCGTATACCTGTTACTAGTTCATTACTCCCTCACTTCATCATTTTATAAAGAGCTTCTTGCTGTCTCAGAAGCAACACAAGATTAGAAGCATTATTTGGGTTTCTTTTGGTTGTAAGGGACTGAAAAACCAAAGAAAGTTCACCTAGGCAAAAGAGCGACCTATTTGTTCCTGCATTTAAACCAGTAGGAGGCAGCCAGCACAGAGGGACAACTGGAATTAGGAACTTAAGGCTCCCAGCCCATGTCCTATGACTTTCTTCTGTGCTTCTTTTACTCCCGCAGTAGCCTGACTTCTTCCAAATGACAGACGACATGGCCAGTAGCTCGAAAGCCACATGGCTTCACTGCCAGAGAAGAACTAAGTCTCCTTCCCTGACTCCTATTTGGAGAAAACAAAAATGAAGAGACAAAAAGAAGACAAATCTGTAAGAGGCTGTGATAACCCAGCATTCATCAGAGTTCTATCCTTGAGCCAATTAATTTTGCCGTGAAACGGTAAGGTAACATGATGGCCCAGCCTGTGCCTGGGGCCTCTGCCTTTTTTAATCAATCATAGCTGGATAAGAAGTTATCTCTAAAGGGATCAACAAAATCTGTAGGACTATAGTTATATTAATTCAAATCATATGATTGGAAAACATGGATTGAGGAAAAAGTGATTTCCCATATGGGGAGTTTCTATTCTTAGAAGAGGAAACAGTAAATATCTACTAGGTTTTCATATTTTCCTTCCTCACAAGGCAAATTAGTGCCTAAAATTAGGGTGACTATAAGTCCTAATTCTAGTTTTTACCTGTTTTTCTGAAATAATTATTAACATGCTCCCACTATGCTCAGAATTGTCTCGACTTGAACACTATAACACGTATGATTGCCTTACCTAGAAACCACTGCCCATCACGTTCTAGGTATATATGTAATTAACTAGTATGTACCCAGAAATTTTCCAAGTTTTATATAGGGATTCAAAGAAAGTCTCTCTTTTATTAAGGAACTTACAATCTGATGGGTCACAGATTTCTCACTAGGAAACAGTATGATGACATATTTAAAGTGTCGAAGGTACAGAACTATCAACTCAGGGAAGGAAAAAAAAAGAACTATCGACCCAGAATTCTATATACAGTGAAATATCATTCAGAAATGAAACTGCAATAAAAACATTCTCATACAAAGGAAAACTAAGACAATTCGTCACCAGTATGTTCCTCTAATGGAAATATCAAGGAAGTTCTTCGAGTCATGGGAAACAAATAATACCAGAAAGAAATTTAGATCATCAGAAATGAAGAAAGATCAACAAAAGTGGTAAATATCTGAGTAAATATAATTAATTATTCTTCTCTTACATCTTCATATTTAATGGTTGAAAGTACAAATTAGAACACTGCTAATGGGATTTTCCATCCATGTGCTGTAATATGTGAGAGCATAAAAGGGAGAGGACAGCGACTTACATTCTGATGAAGTTTCTACATGCCACCTGACGGGATAAAGTTTCTGATTCCATGTAGATTGTAAAATGTTAAGTAGATATATTATAGTGCTCGGATCATGCACTAGAATATCTGTAGATATATAGTTAAAGCCACGATAAGTAAATTTAAACGGAATACTAAAAATGTTCAAATAATAGAAAAGAGAAGAAAGGAGAAAGATAGGGGTAGAAAATGGAGGAACCACACAGAAAACAAAGAGCTGCATGATAGACCTAAACCTAAACTTGGCAAAGCTGATGCTACATCATGGTCTACATACAAGTCAGAGAGAGAGATTGCCAGAATAGATTTAAAGATATGGCCTAACTACTTGCTGGCGACAAGAAACTCGCTTCAAATGTAATAGTAAAGGTAAATGAAAAGTAAAACCATGGAAGAAATGATATAATGTAAATACTAATCAAAAGGAAGCTGAAGTGGCCCTATTAATAGAAGACAATGTAGACTTCAGGGCGAAGAATGACTAAGGATAAAAAAAAAAAAAAGGTGCATTATAATGATAAAAGGAGGGATTCTGCTAAGACATAACGATTTTTTTAAATTTTTAAAAAATTTTTTTATTGTTATGTTAATCACCATACATTACATCATTAGTTTTTGATGTAGTGTTCCCTGACATAATGATCTTAAATATGTAACAGCAGAGCTTCAAAATACGTGAAGCAAAAACTAATGGGATTGAAAGGAAAAATAGGAAATACTACAATTGGTAGTTGGACATTTAAACACACCTCTTTCAGTAAGTGACAGGAATAGCAGACAGGGATGCAGGAAGGATATAGAGCCACTAAACACCATCAAAAACAGATTGGATATAACTGGCATTTATAGATTACTAACCTCAAAATGGCACAAATATATATTCTTTTCAAGGACACATGGAATAAATTCACCAAGATAGTAGATATCTTGGGTCATAAACAAATTTTAATACATTTCAAGGAATTAAAAGGATACAAAATATGATTTCTGATACAAAGTTTTGTGATCATATGGAATAAAAAGAGAAGTTAATACCATATTTAACAAGAAAGTCTCCAAACACTTGGAAATTAAACATAGTTTTAATAATCTATGAGACAAAGTAGTCCACAGGGAAATTTGAAGCTATTTTTAACTGAATGAAAATAAAAACATGGTTTATCTAAATGTATGGATATAGCTAAAGCCCTGCTTAGAGGGACATTTTTAGTAATACATGCTTCTATTTTTTTTTTAAAACGATCTCAAACCAATGATCTAAGCTTCCATCTTAAGAAGCTAGAAAAACAGGAGTAAAAATGATCCCAAAGCAAGCAGAAGGAAGTGCATAATAAAGATAAGAAATCAATGAAATCTAAAAGAGTAGAACAATAGGTAAAATCAATAAAACCAAAAGCTGACTTTTTAAAGCCCAATATAATCGATAAGCTTCTAGTTAGGCTAATAAAGAAATGAATGAAGGGGCGCCCGGGTGGCTCAGTCTTAGGCGTCTGCCTTCGGCTCAGGTCATGATCCCAGCGTCCTGGGATCGAGCCCCGCATCGAGCCCCGCATCGGGCTCCCTGCTCTGCGGGAAGCCTGCTTCTCCCTCTCCCACTCCCCCTGCTTGTGTTCCCTCTCTCGCTGTGTCTCTCCCTGTCAAATAAATAAATAAAGTCTTTAAAAAGAAGAAGAAGAAATGAATGAGAAAGGACACAAATTACAGGTATCAGGAAGGAAAAATGGGGTCTCACTATAGACCCTGCAGGCATTTAAAAATAATAAGGAAATACTATGAATGAATCTTCATCCATAAATTCAGCAGCATAGATGACATGGATCCATTCCCCAGAAGCCACAAACAATTAAAACTCACTCAGGATGTAATAGATAACCTGAATAATTCTACAAACATTAAACATATTACATTCATATTTTAAAATCTTCTAAAAAAAAAAAGAAAGAAACCTCCAGGGCTAGGTGATTTCACTAACAAACATTTAAAAACAAAATACCACCGATGCTCTACAATCTCTTCCAGAAAATTGCAAGAGGATAGACCACTTCACAACTAGGCCAGCATTATCCTGATATTAAAACACTAGGCAAAGGCAGTGTAAAATCAATAACACTTAAAATATTGATGTAAAAATCCTTAACAAAATGCCAGCAAATAAAATCCAGAAATATATAAAAAGAATAATATATCATGACTAAGTGAGGTTTTCCTCAGCACTATAAGGCTAACTAGTATTCAAAAATCAATCAATGTCATGCCCCATATTAGCAGTCTAAGAAGAAAAGCCACATGATCATATCATTTGATGCAAAAAAACACATGACAAAATTAAACATAAAAAAAAAAATTCTCAGCAAATGAGGAATAGAAGGGAACTTATTCAATTGGATAAAAAGTATCTACTCCTCTCCCCCCTGCCAAAAAGGTAGCATCATAGTTAATGGTGACATAATAAAATTATGCACAGAGCAAGGTTGTCCACTCTCATCATTTCAATCCAGCATCATTCTGGAAGTCCCAGGCAGAGCAATAGGGCAAAACAATTAGTAACAATCATAAAATATGCAGATGATTAGAAAGCAAGATATACAACTATTTCTATTCACAGATAACATGATTGTTTATGTAAAATATTCCCAAGGAATTTCCAAAAAAGCTCCTGGAAGTAATTAAGTGAGTTTAGCAAAGTGACGGGAAAAAAGTCAACACACTAAAATCAATTATATTGCTATATACTAGTAATAAGGAATTTAGAGCCTAAATTTTAAAATATTCATTTTAACATTTCTAAAAAAAGAGAAACCCAGGTATAAATCTATTTCACATACAAAATCTGCATTCCGAAAACTATAAAATGCTGACAAAAGAAACGAAAAAAGATCTAAATAAAGAGAGAGGCGTACTGAGTTCATGGATTGGAAGACTCAATATAGTAAAAATGTCAATTCTCTCCCAGATAAATCTACAAATTTATCTCAATTCCTGTAAGAATCCCAACACATTTCTTTGTAGATATAGATAATTTGAATCCAAAATTTATATGGAAAAGCAAAGGAACTAGAAGAGCTGCTATGATTTTGAAAAAGGAATAAATCACACTACCCGATTTTAAGACTTATTCTAAAGCTACAGTAATAAAGTCAGACTGCTATTGACATAGATCAATAGAACAGACCCAGAAAAAGACCCATGCAAATATGGTCAGTTGACTTTTGACAAAGATACAAATATAATTTAATTGAGGAAGTACAATCTTTCAACAAATAATGCTAGAGCAGTTGTACATCCATATGCAAAAAAATGAACTTTGATCTACATGTGTGACCATTAAACAAAAATTAATTCAAAATAAATATTGGTTTAAAGGCAAAATGTAAAACGATGAAACTATTAGAAGAAAACATCTGAGAAAATCCTTATGATTTGAGTTAGGGAAAATTCCTTAGACATGGCACTAAAAGCATGACCATAAAAGAGAATATTTGTAAATCACATACCTGACATAAGACTGGTATCCAGAGTATGTAAAAAACAATAAGAACTATATATTCAACAGTTTTTTAAAAAAAAAAACCTAATTAAAAATGGACAAAAGACTTGAAAGACACTTCACAAAAAAGTATACAGAAAAGGCAAATAAGCATGTTAATGACGTTTTGCATCATTAACCATTAGGAGAATGAAAAATAAAGCCATGATAAAATATCAGTCTACACCAAGTGGAATGACTAAAATAAAAATAATGACCATACCAAGTGCTAGGGAAGATATAGAGCGATTGTGACTGTCACTCATTGCCTGATGGGAGTGCAAAGTGGTAAAGACATTCTGGAAAATAGTTCGACAGTTCCTTATAAAGTTAAACATATATTAATCATATACTAATCATATGACCCAGTAATTCTATTCTATTCCATATTTACCCTACAAAAAATGAAAACATTTTCATACAAAACCCTATACATAGATATTTACAGTACATTTATTTTTTGTAGCAAAAAACCCGACATAGTCCAACATATCCTTCAATGGGTGAATAGGTAATTCAACTGGTGATATATTCATACAATGGAATACTACTTATAAATAAAAAGGAACACATTATTGATACTTGGAACAACTTGGATTCATCTCAGAGACATCATTCTTAGTGAAAGAAGCCAGCCTAAATGATTACATAAAGTCTGGTTCCATTCATATGACATTCATGAAATAACAAAAGAATAGTGATGGAGAATGGATCCATGTTTGCCAAGGGTTAGGAGTAAATGAGGGTGTGATTTAAGAGGAAGTATTAGGGAGTTTTTTGGGATGATGAAATTGTTCTGTGGCTTGATTATGGTAGTTACACAAATGTATACATATGTTAAAATTCACAGAACAGTACACCAATATGTACCACCTTTATATCGCCATGTGCCTCTCAGGATGGCCAAAATCCGAAGCAGATAGAACAAATGCTGGTGAGGATGCAGAACAAAATAAACTCATTTGCTGCTGGTGGGAATGCAAAATGGTACAGCCACTTTGGAAGGCAGTGTGGCAGTTTCTCACAAAGCTAAACACAATCTTTCCATTCAGTCCAGTAATTGTGCCCCTAAATCCCCAAATGAGTTGAAAACATGTCCACACAAAATTCTGCATATGAATGTTCATAGAAGCTTTATTCATAGTCAGCAAAACTTAGAAGCAATCAAGATATCCCTCATTAGGTGAATAAATTGTGATACATCCAGACAGAGGAATGTTATTCAATGATAAGAGAAAAGAGCTTCCAAGCTACCAAAAGACATGGAGGAAACTTAAACGCAGGCTCCTAAGTGAGAGAAGGCAAGCTGGAAAGACCACATATTGTATGTTCCAACTACATGATGTTCTGGAAAAGGCAAAACAACAGAGACAGTAAAAAAAAAAAAAAAAAAGACAGTGGCTGCTAGGAGCTGGGAGTGGTGGGTGGTGGGGGAGGGATGAAGAGGTGGAACATGGGGATTTTAGGGCAGTGAAACTATTGTGTATGGTACTGTAATGTTGGCTACATGACATTATGCATTTGGCAAAACCCATAGGACTGTACAACACAGGGAACCTTAACTGTAATAATATTCTATAAATACTAGTTCATCAACTATAACAAATGTAACACACTAATGCAGGATGTTAATAATAGAGGAAACCGTGTTGCGGGGGTAGAAGTGAAGGAAGGGAAGTGTATGGGAATTCTCTCTACCCTCTGCTCAACTTCTCTGTAGCTAAAACTGTTTTAAAAAATAAAGTCCATTAGTCAACCCTTGTGCATTGTTGGTGGGTGTGCAAGCTGGTGCAGCCACTCTGGAAAACACTATGGAGTTTCCTCAAAAAGTTAAAAATAGAGCTACCCTATGATCCAGCAATTTGCACTACTGGGTATTTACCCAAAGACAAAAAAATTTGATTTCGAAGGATACATGTGCCCTGATGGTTATAGCAGCATTACCTACAATAGCCAGATTATGGAAACAGCCCAAGTGTTCATCAACTGATGAAAGGGTAAAGAACATGTGGCAGATAGATAGATAGATAGATAGATAGATGATGGATATATTCTCCATCGTGACCACCTTGATATATATATATATATTCATATATATATATACACATATATATATCTGATGGAATATTATTTAGCCATCAAAAAGAGTGAAATCTTGCATTTGCAATGACATGGATGGAGCTACAGAGTATTATGCTAAGCGAGATAAGTCAGTCAGAGAAAGACAAATACCATATGATTTCACTCTATGTGGATTTTAAGAAACAAAACAAAGCAAAGGGGAAAAAAGAGAGAGAGAGGCAGACCAAGAAAAAGACTCTTAACTATAGAGCACACACTGCTGGTTACCAGAGGGGAGGTGGGTGGGGGGTGTGAGGAAATACATGATGGGGATTAAGGAGCGCACTTGGATGAGCACCGGGTGATGTATGGAAGAATTCAATCACTATACTGTACGCCTGAAACTAACATTACACTGTATGTTAACTGGAATTTAAATAAAAACTTTAAAATTCCATTAATTAAAAGAATTCATTTTAATATAATTAAGAAATAAAAATGCAAAAAGAGAGATTGAAAAAATAGTAATTCAATTATCCAAAAATGTGAGTGGCAAGAAGGCCCAGTTAGAGACAGCACAAAGCCAATGCAGATTTTTGCAAGGGACATCTTACCATTTTTTATATTCCAGTTTCAACTGGTTAATCAATTCCTCTCTCTGTCCATTTTCATGACTGATTTGAAGTAAGTAAGCATTTGCTTCTCGTTTTATTTACGAAGAAGAAAATTATTATCATGCAATCCTTGTTAATATCTCAAGACTGAAGCAGTTAGTTTTTCTCTTGTTGCTAACAGAACCATTAAACTGTGACTCCTTTTTAGGAATCCTCTTCCATAGGTTGCAAAATCCTTTCAGCTGCTTCTCAAGAGTTATTGAGATGGCTTGAGATATCGTTCCACTACACTTATCATCCTCCACATTTTTATTGAAGATATTTCATTGGTATGACAACATGTCTGAATTAATATATAATAAACATCTTTTTAAGCAGTGGCCGGTCCTTTTATGATTTGTCATAGCCACACTATTATGATAAATTACCTTAACCAAGTTCAACTTGATAACTATGAAAAAGGTTACATTGTTCTTCAATTATCCTTTTAATCAATCTCCCAGGATAATCATTCTGCCTAAAAATATGTTTCTCAATACTAATTTCATTATCCAGGTGATTCTCATCACTAATCATTAGAGTGAGAGTCTCCATATTCTTAACAACTCTTACTTTAACTTAAATGGGTGATTAGACTCAATATGCAGGATATTACCTGCACGGTGGTCTTGATAATATATTCTCACATCATAACTATCTTCACTTCATCCTACTAATAGATGTTAAAAAGGGAAAAAAAGCTCTCTTATTAAACCCTTCCACAGTAAATCATATTTCTAAATGAAGATTACTTTTCAAAAAAAAAAAAGAGAGAGAGAGAGATAATAAAGAACGTTCTTTCCTTTATGCCAAGAAAAGCTTGTTAAATTTTGCTACACTGACTATCATTGGGCCTTTCCGAGTAATAGAAGGGACATCCTTTCAAAAATGTTGGCAAAAGCATTTAGGGATCCTATTTGTTGAGGATATGGACTTAAATAAAAAGGGAAACTTTAATTACAGAGAGTAGAATACTTCTATGGCTCTCCTGTTTTCTTTAGTATTCCTCGCTGAACTACGTCATTAGCACACACACAAAAAAAGGCCTCAGTAAGCTTTCCTGAGTTTGCCCGGTCACAGCTCAGCTGGTGGAAGCTCCGTGGGAGCACTTGTGAGGAACTTAAAAGTACACAAATCCCGAGGACATCTCTGCGTAAACTCTCACCTTTCACATTACAATATGTGAGAGAGTTTTATACATTTCTCTCACTTCTATAATGTTTTGTCCTCTCTTAATGTTTTCCTCACTCTAGAGCCAATCTTTAAGCTGTGTTCATAGCTAGTAATCATAAATCGGTTCTGACTTTGCTTGGGTTTTAGGAAAATGTCATCTATGCAAGCCTTCCTGCATCATAGCTTGGTCTACGCAGTAGTTTCAGAACCGGTCCCCAAGATAAAATGAAATCGAAGCTGCATCCTGACACTTTATATGTGTTTATTGACTCTAGTTAATAATTTAGTTTATTGACTCTGTTATAATTGTTATTATTATTTATACTTCAGGTTCTAAAATCACAAGAATACTTTTTTCTCACTATGGAAACCTTTTGAAAATTACCTTTGTTTTCACTTTTTAACTTCTATACAGCAGAATTACATGCAGTAAATTTTGTGTTCAGAAAGATTAAGGATATACTTTCAATGTTATTAGAAAATCACCATACTATGTAGACATCTACTCTAACGGTGAAGAGAAAGGTGGCGCACTTTCACTCATTTGAATATTAGATTTGATTTTCAGGAAACTTTCTCATATCCTCCCTTTCCCCAGGAGTGTAAACATATGCTATTTCCTTTAAAACAAGATCCTGTCCATTCACTTGCCAATGATTGTGATGGTTGGCAAGGAAAAGGAAAAAAATACATCCCACCAGTCTTTGTCACAATGACTTACACCAGCTTAAGCAGCAGACTTCCTAAACCAAGACTTACCACTTCAGGGTTATTTCCATGTGACCTGTGGAGAATACTCATGAATAGGAGGAGAAAGCATATGGCTTTCTCTGCTGTAGGCTGAACTCTTCGGTGCAAGACTAGAAGGCAGTCCTGAGTGTTGTGAAGTAATCATTAAGTTACACGCTTGTCATTTCTTGTACATTCACTCAGAACTAATGCACATCACTTCTTCCAATTATAATCACTCCACCATTTAACAAGCACAAAAGGCCTTAGATTCCAATTTGCCACTGATGCCTCGCTCTCACTTGCTTATTTCTTGGCATTTGCTAGGTTGTGCATGGCTCCAATAATACGGGGCATACTCCTTTCCTAAAGCAAGCTTGAGAACAGGGAGGCGACAGAAACAGCGAGTCTCACGTTGGAGGGCAGGCCATTTTCACTGTTTTGATAATTTTCCTGTTCTTACGATTCTTTTCTGCTGTTGTAAATACACATTATTTCTCGGTTTCCTTATTGCCAAAGCTAAACATAAATCACATAGTGATACACTAGGTATGTTTCTGCCCAGCCTTCTCTGCAGGTCCTATCAAACCTTCTCTGGCCTACACCTAATTTCATTTAGCTTCTCAAATCTGTTTCTGTCTTCACCAGCACACACACACGCAAACAGCAATCACCAGGCTAGAGAAACACCATTGTCTTCATACTTTGTTAGCTCCTGCTTCCTTCAGTGAGTATTAATATGCCGGAATGAGCTGTGAACATGCTAGCTTTGGATACGCTGCCTTAAACATGAACTACATATAAGAGGAAATCGGTATTTTCATTTGCCGCACATGCTTTAATGATATTAAGCAATCTAATATGGTGCATACGCCGGATTTCAGTAATGCTTCTCTCGAGGATTTCAAATGGTAATGGCAATTTAAAATGACAGCCTTACATTTAATGGCTCCTTTCATCTCAGAGGTCTTTACACTTTATAAAGTTATATGGAGCAATCATTTCACTTACCCACCACAGAAATTCTGCCACCTCTAGGGCAAATCTAGGCTTACTTTCAAAATTGACTCAACATTACAGATAATTATGACAAGAGGCAAAGAGCAGCGCAGTCCGTGAAAACCGAATAGGGAATACAGAAAGATAAAATAATTTCCAAAAGAAATTTTCTCCAAAGGTAAAAATCAAGCAAACAAAAATTTCCCGAGGTTATTTAATAACCACCAGTGCACAGGACTGTGAACTCCCGTACCAGCCACTAGAGAGCATTTCAGGGATAACAAATTTAAGGCTAATTCTCCGAAGGTGAATTTAGATTAGTGAATGTACAAATTCAAAAAAAAAAAAAAAAAAGTTAAGTTTCTTACACAACCAGGAAAAAAAGGCTTAAAGTTTTCAGATTCTAAATAAAAATTTGTCATGTTTCTTCTTGCTTAAAATACTGCCAATTTCCTGCCACTTCTACATACTTCTAGCACTGAACAAAGGTTTACACACACACGCACACACACACACACATACACACACACGTGCACACACCTTGGCACCCAAAATTTTGAGAATTATGTACAGAATGTTTTACTTTAACAGCATTTTGAAAGGCCTCTCAGGATCTCTGTGATCACTTGACGCAGTATATTTATATTTAGGAATTATATAAAGAAAGCTAACACATTTACATTTAGGTCTGGGTACTTGGCCGCACACTTACACACTTTGAGTTGTTTGAGGCTGTGTCTAGTGGAGGATGAGCTAGCCTCCAACTTGACACTGATGTCAGGAGTCATCTCATACAAAGTGGTTATAACCAGAACTAAATGACCCACGGTCATGTCTGCCCCTTTTGGCTACCTTTTCCCACCAGCTAATGCCATTGTTGCTGGTCTGCCTACACACCAGAAACCTCTAAACCAGGACAATCCCAGCACCCCTAGGATATCCAGAACTCTCCTAGGTATTGGGGTCAGGACTCTTTCAAAACCAGACTATCTCAAGCCCTGAACACTGTTTAAAGATGAGTGCTTTGCTTTCTTCTTTATCCTCCATGGTCTTATCATCCTTACAGCTCATCTCCTGAACTTTAGACATTATTGAAAAAATTAGGGAGCTAAGGGTATATGTGAATTGATTTGAAATTTTTAACTCCTAGCTAAATCTCAGGCATTCTCAAGGGAATCTTGAGATTTGGCATTCATAAAATGTAGAAATAGCAGCTGGGTGAGGTGTTGTCATTTAATAAGTTCATTATATAGGGAACACTTTTATTTAAACATAATTGCATTACTTTAAGAAAATACAAAAGTGACATTACTTTGTTGAAGACCCTCTGAAAAAGACAGGCAAATAGAAGAAAAAAGAAAGTATAACTCCACTGTTAATACATTAACAGTATTAGGGCTTCACATAAGAGGTCTCCCATCATTTTCTTGTATTCATCCCTACCTTCCCAACTTTATTTTTTTTAAAGATTTCATTTGTTTATTTTTGAGAGAGAGAGAGGGAGAGAACAAGTTGGCGGGGTGGGGAGGGAGAAGCAGACTCCCCATTGAGCAGGGAGCCTGATGCAGGACTCAATCCCAGAACCCTGGGATCATGACCTGAGCCACCCAGGCACCCCCTTCCCAACTTTATATTAAAAAATATGATAATAGTGGTGTGCAGGTAAATGTTTCGCAACAGACTCTCCAGAAAAAGAAATAAACCTCTGATTTGTAGCACTTGCCAATTTGTATAGGAGAAATACTCTCACTATGGCTGATTTCAAGCTACTTATGTAAAGTCACTGAAGGACAAGATGGAAAGAGATATGCCCAGTTGGTTCTTCAGTGTGGCTACAAGCCACTCCAGCACATTACTGAACTCTGCACACCAATGGTGGACTTTCCCTCATCAATGTTCGTGAACATCTGTCCTTGGCAACAAATGTTCCTCTTTAAATCATTTCTTTTTTTTTTTTTGAAGATTTTATTTATTTTTTTGAGAGAGAGACAATGAGAGGCAGAGAGCACAGAAGGGAAGAGGGTCAGAGGGAGAAGCAGACTCCCCGCTGAGCAGGGAGCCCGGTATGGGACTCGATCCCGGGACTCCAGGATCATGACCTGAGCCGAAGGCAGTCGCTTAACCAACTGAGCCACCCAGGCGCCCTCTTAAAAGTCATTTCAATGTTGTATTCCATTTTATGGATATATCCTAATGTATTTAAACAATCCCCTGCTAGCTCTTGTCTAATTTTTACTTTTATTAACAACACAGTGATTAATACCTCAGAGTGTAATCATTATACACATTCTTATCTCAAAAAAATCTCTACACCAACCATTTGCCAACTGGACAAGATGAGTGACAGGAGAGAAATTGCTAGGAGACTTGGGTCTCTGGCCACCTTCGATGGAGAATGAGAAAAGTTGAGTAAGCCACAGGGTCCTGGCAAACGTAAATGAGAGGCAGGTTGGGTGGGAAATCTGCCAAACTGAAGCATTCATATTCCACTACAGAGGAAATGTAGGCCCTATGTTGACAGATGTAATTATTTTTTTAAAGACTTTATTTATTTATTTGAGAGAGAGAATGAGAGAGAGAGAGTACATGAGAGGGGGGAAGGTCAGAGGGAGAAGCAGAATCTCTGCAGAGCAGGGAGCCCGATGCGGGACTCGATCCCGGGACTCCAGGATCATGACCTGAGCCGAAGGCAGTCGCTTAACCAAGTGAGCCACCCAGGCGCCCAACAGATATAATTATTTTTAAAAGGAAACCTCCTGCACTGTAAAAACTCCTTTCTGGGTCAAGTCTGGTCTATGTGCCAGAGTATTCTGCCTATAAGAGTTACTAGCAATGGCCTGCCATGCAGTGGAGTTCAAGATACTGGGCTCTTCCAATACCTAATTCCTGTAAGAAACAGATTTTATTTCAGCTTTATTTCTTTTTCAACAATTTATGCAATATCTGTTGATGGTAAAACCCAAGTGGTGTTTCTCATATGACAGTGTTAACATCTCAGTACAGTAGACAAATGAGCAAGTGTTAAAACTCAGCCCCATTCTCACACCCCAATGTATATTTTTTTCCTTTTCAGGTGATCTGAGTAGAGTCACCAGGTGTCTTTTCTCCTCCATGACTTATTTCACATCTTTGAGTTGTCAAATTTGTAATGTCCAGCTATCAAGAGCTTAAGAAATGCAAGTCTGTCTAGTTAGGGGGAAAAAGCCTAGAAAAATGTGGTTTCCAGTGGAATTTTATCTCTAGGTTCCCCTAGACAGGAAGGAGAGTGTACCTATGCCAGCCTACCTTCTGCTACAAGATTTACTTGTAGCCCAACCTACAGCACTTTGGGTCTAACATCATCCTTTTGAATTATTTTCATATTGGTTTAAATTCCTAGAATATTTCATATACTTTTGAATACAGTGCAGCAAGTTCCACCTATAGGAAATTATCTTCTTCCTTTTGTAAACACAACACTAGTAGTGTAGGAACAGAGATACTTTCAAACCTCAAAAACAGCCAGGCTTTTAAAAAAAAAATCTGGCCGTTTCATACATTATGGACTAATGGCCAAATTTTTAATGTGTTTTTCCTATGTAGCAATTGTTTTAATTGCTTTAAAACTTCTATCCTTCACAGTAAGTGATCAATTGCAGTGTATGTTCCTCAACGTGGACTATTTCAAATTTGGATCAAAGAGCTAAGTGTTAATATTATAATTCTGGCTTTCCCCTTAGTGTTTCCTCATATCAGAACTTTTGTAATAAGTCCAAATTTATGGAGACTTAAGTGAGACCGTTTGGTTCAGCAGTCATGTGCTAACAAAGTCAAGAGACCTGAATTCTGTTTCAATTTATTACAAAACCAGTAGCAACCCCTTGATGAATCCAGGCTCTTGCTCTATAAAATGGAATACTTATAATTGCTTTAATTCATTACAGAGAGGTTTGTGAGAACCAGATGAGTTAATGCCTGTGAAAGCACTATGCAACTTCAGTTGCTTTACAAATGTAGGACAGTTCTGTTATTGCGCTCTGGAATGGGAGGACGGGAAAGATATGAGGAAGGAAATTTAAAAGAAAGGAAACTGTTCTCCACAGCATTGTTCAAAATTTGTATAGAGATCGGATTTGGTGGATGATTAAGCATGAGAAGCAATCAAGAAATTGGAGCACAGATGAAGCAGAGTAGGCCAAATGTAAATTATGGACACTGAAAATATTATATGAGCCCACATTTACACTGTTTATAATCTTTGGGGATTTCTATATTTCCTAATAAGCATCATGATACCCCCTAAATCTCAAATTAATTAAAAATCCCATGCTTGGGTTATATTTTTAAAGTTTTCATGAATGGACTAGAGCAGTAATACTTCAACTTCACTGTGCACAAGAATATCCTATGGACTCAGTCAAAAAAAAAAAGGGGATATTTCTGAGTTCTACCCACAGAGATTATGAATTGAAAGACCTGAGTGAGGCTCATGAAGCTGCATCTTTAAAAAGAACTGCTGGGAATCCAATCTCATGAATTAAAACTGGAGGTAGAAAAGTTCATGGTGTGCTTAGGAGAGAGTGAAATATGGAAGTTTCACATTCGGATGATTAGGAGGATGGTGAGAATATTAAGTATAAGAAGAAACATTGTAGTCTGCACACGGGTATAGACTGTGGCCATATGACTTGCTTGGCATAGTTGGACAAGAGTCAATGTGACGTAAGCAGAGGATTAAGAAGAGTTTTGGACTGGGGTATAACTCTTCTTGCAGGTCCGGCGAAGCCTGTGACCATCATGTGAAGAAGCACGGGTAACTTTGTGACATGCAGCCTATCGTTTCAGTGCATTTACCTGATCGCTGGCACCAGTTACCAGACCTGATACTGAGACCATTTTACACCAACTAGCTCTACGACAGATAATGACACAGGTTAAATTTACAAGGTTGGATTTAACTCTAGATGTGTTGAATTTGAGCTTTTGGTAAAACATGTAGGAGAAACTCCATAATAGATAAGCTGATCTAGAGCATAAGCAAATGATTAGCATAAAGAAAAAGGTTTGGAAGTCACCTACTCAAAGATTGCGGTTTAGACTATGTAGTAAGAGTATAAAATTGATCTTAGAGGACCTAAAGCAGAACCCTAACAAAGACCTCCACTTAGTTTGTTCCAGGGGAAAAATAAATGCAAATAACAGAGCTTTGAGGAAAGGAAAGGCAGTCAGGAGAAGTAGGGCTAGACTGTCACAGAAAGCAAGAAAGGAGAAACTTCTGAAGAGTCAGAGGAGAAAGGTATCAAATGTTCAGAGGAAAAAAAAATTTCAGAGGAGGCATAAAATAATGGCTCTAAATAGGCTTGTGGCTTGAGCAGTTTCAATTGGCGAGTGCTTAAAAAAATTATATGAGATTGACTTCAGGTTTTAATGACCAAAAGGATAGCTAGACACTGAGCGTCAACTACCTTTTGAAGGAGTGGAATCAAAGTAAGATATGAGGAAAAGAGACATTTCTAAATATTTAGAAAAGGTTAATACAAAATCTGTCTTATTAACAATTTAATATCTCATTAAATGAGACATGAATAGTCAAAGTGTGGATTCAAATTAAATACATAACTTTTTTCTTATTTTGGTATCTTTGTCTATGACAGATTATCTTTGATATCATTTCCAGGAAATCCTTAGTGAAAAAAGTATGTACTTAATATTAAGTATCACTTATTGAATTTTTTACCCCTGCTCCCCCCAAAACTTCACTAAAATGTCAGGGAAGTTTGGTTACTTGCTCATTTAAAAAAAAAAAATTAAGAAAAAAGTCTATCAGGCTAAAAATTGGTAAGAAGACAATGGAATATTCTGTTGTCTATAATGGACAAACTTTGGAAAATAGAATGGTGGTGAATTACTTGTTATGGACTTGGCAACTTAAAAAAGTAAAAACTGCTTGCAGAACAAGAAGCCAAAAAGCAAGCAAATTTACAAAGCAGAAGCCTGGATGTGATGAGGAACTGAAGATCCTAGGGACCTCAGAAGATAAGAATTAAAGAAGACAGGAGGGTTTTATGAAGGCTACAAGCAGCATGTGAGCTCCCAATTCTCTTCTACCCATTCAGCCAGGTGAGTACTCCTCCCAGGTCATGCTGAACTTGGATTTGCGAAACTAAGCAAACAACTGAAATCAAGAAGGCTTAACAACAACAACAACAAAAGGTATTTACTGTCCACATATATTGAATGGTTGAGATCACTACCCTCCTTACTCTGCTTGGCTCTAAGAACATTGACAATATTGAACATACTCCAACCCTCCACCCACTTCACCCAGTGTCAGAGGTCAAAAAATTTGTAATCTAGAATAAAAGATCTGAGATACTGATGAGCAAAAAGCCTCCAGCAAAAGGAGAACTTGGGAATTCAAAATACATTAGTAGATATTTTAATGTAGGTTTAAAAATTGAAGTCAAGGAAAACTCAGAGACAGAGAGAGAAAAACAAAAAGAGAGAAACAGATCATAGAATCTAACCTATGAATAATGGAAACTTTAAAAGGAGAGAACAAAAGACACAGAAAGAAGAAAATTATCAATAAAAAAGTCAGGGACAAATTTCCAGACTAAAAGGACAAGAGTGTTAAAAACAGATTTTAACTGTTAGAAAACAGTTAAAACAGACTCAGTATAATGAATGATAAAAGAAATACACCAAAACACATTATTGTGATATTTCACTATGCCAGCAATTAAGATAAGATCCTAACAGAAGTTAACAGAATATAAAACAGATGTACGTAAATGATGAGAAATCAGAATAGCATCAAACGTCAACAGCCTTGCCAGAAGCTAAAACCAATAGATCAAATCCTTTAAAATTCTAAGGGAAAAGTATTTCCAACCCAAGGTTCTATACCTACCCAAATTATCAATCAACTATAAAATCATTTTATCATTAATTAATCATGCACAATTTCAAAATATTTACCTCCTATGTACCATTTTTCTAGAAAGTTTCTAAATTGCATGCTTCACCAAAATAACAAGAAAAAGAAAAAAAAAAAGAGAGAAAGGCATAAATTAAACACCAGGAAAAAAAAAAGAGAAATATTTCCAGAATGATAATACTGGGAAGTACTAGGTCAATAGCCATGTTAAAGTCCTAGAGAACCATTCCAGACTGAAGTTATAATTAAACTGATGTACTATCTGATATGTTTGAATATACAAAAACAGCATTTTGAGTTCTATTAAAGGATTTAGGGATGAAAGAGTGATTGGGATATATAAAAATAAACAAATCAAAAAATAAGTCAATTAATAATTGTAGGCACAGTGGAGAATATACTAGAGCTAAATCATCTAAAGTAGAAAGTCGGCATTTTTAAAAAAATCAAGCAATGACAAAATAATTTTTTAAAAACCAGGAAAAAAAAATGAAGCATAATTGAAAAGTGTTATAAGGACGCCTGGGTGGTTCAGTCGGTTAAGCATCTACTTTCAGCTCAGTTCGTGATCCCAGAGTCCTGGGATCGAGTCCTGCATTGGGCTCCTTGCTCAGCGAGGAGCCTTCTTCTCCCTCTGCCTGCCGCTTCCTCCGTTTGTGCTCTCTCTCTCACAAAAATAAATAAATAAGATCTTAAAAAAAAAGATAAGTGTTATAATAGTTAAATCTGTAGGTAAGTATCTTCATTATACTCTTTTTTTAAAAAAGATTTTATTTATTTATTTGACACAGAGACAGTGAAAGAGGAAACACAAGCAGGGGAAGTGGGAGAGGGAGAAGCAGGCTTCCTGCCGAGCAGGGAGCCCGATGTAGGGCTCGATCCCAGGACTCTGGGATCATGACCCGAGCCAAAGGCAGACGCTTAACGACTGAGCCACGCAGATGCTTAATGACTGAGCCACCCAGGAGCCCCATTCATTATACTCGTCTCTCTAGTTTTTCACTTGAAAATTTATCTAACAAAAACATAAGATTAATAGAAGTATTAAACATTCCTAAATGAGATATTGAGGTAAATAGCAAAGATTGCTGAAGATGTTTGCCTCTGAGAAGCAGAAATGATTGGTAGAGAGGTAAGGAGTAGTGCATTTGGCTAAGAACATTTTTTCTGTGAATTCTTATCACTGTTTTGATTCTTATAATCAAAGGAAAAAAGGCATCAATTCCACTAAGGTATATATACATAACTGAAAACAAGCACTTGGGAATTTTTGAGAACGAATTAACTAGTATAAGAATAATTACTCATTTCTTAGAGAGGAACCTATTTTTACTAACAGAATAATTAAAAATTAGCCAAAATAATGGTCACTATTAATTTTGGGGGGAATTCTGTATCTCTGTGAATTGTTAGCTTCATGTCTAAGCTTATTTTTTTAGGTTATAGTTGGAGGAGCAATTCAGAAAGCCAACTGAGCTTCACCCTCGAAAATACATACAATGAGATAGAAATCACTTGCGCCAGGCCCCAAACCACAGAATTCTATAGTTAGAAACTGTCTTATAATCCAAAACATTTAGATCCTCGATGTGGAAACTGAGACCTCAAGTCATTAAACAATATGTTCAAGTTCACTCATTTATAGCAGCATAAAATTGTATACAAAACACTCAGGAGCTGGCAAACTCACGTAACTGAATTTCATCCGTTTAGTATGGTACTACCTGAAGCTGGTTCCTATTTCCACTCAAGAGAATGAAAATGGAAAGTCACTGGTTGTTGGACGACCTAAACATAACCTATGCTTATATTTGGACGTACTATCTTTGTTTCAGGAACTACATCAAGACAAATTATTTGTACAAATATAAGTCAAATATTCATTTAGAGGGTGATCATTTTAATCATCTTGTAGATACTACAGATGATAAGTGTGGTGATTAAAATGGGTTTACGCTGAGTCAAACCGAGTCTCGAGAGAGGGTAGAAATCGACTTTGTCATGCATTGAGTTGTTTCCCCCAACAAAAGTCATATGTTGAAGCCCCCAGTACCTCAGAACATTATTGTATTTGGAGATGGGTCCATTAAAGAGAGAGTTATGTTAAAATGAAGCCATTAGGATGGGCCCTAATCCAATATGACTGCTGTCCTTAAAAAGAGAAAATTTGGACACAGAAATGCCAGCAAAGTGCACACACGGGGGAGAAGACCATGTGAGGATGTGGTGAGAATGTGGCCAGCTACAAGCCAAGGAGAGAGGCCTCAGAAGAAACAAGACCTTGATCTTGGACTTCCAGCCTCTAGAACTGTGAGAACATAAATTTCTGTTGTTTCAGCTATCTAGTTTCTGTCATTTTGTTATGACAGCCTGAGCAAACCAATGCAGACTTCACGAGGAAGCTATTCGGAATGGGGTGTAGGTTGCTGTGTGTAATTAAGTCCAATGGACTCTTATGGGTGCATTATCTGGGTAGTGGTGTCTGCTCTTATGTGTGTTTGGGGCTTGTGGGGAGTAGACTGAAAGGATGGAACCTGGTCTGTGGCAGCAGCTGGAGTTCCTCCTCACATTGTACCTGTACCCTAAGGAGCTTACATTAATGGAGACTTCAGAAAAGATGCTCTTGTGGAAAGAGGAATGGCTGAAGGCTCAGAATTGTATTCCTTTGAATACAGACTTTGTACCCCAGGCTGGTAAAGCTACAATATATATTACTCTACCTTTCTAACGTTTACTGACTTATTAGAAGAAAAAATTCAGGCAGCTGTCCAAGAATGTGAAGGCCCAGGCTGTGAACTAGGAATTTAAAGTACTTCTCACAGTTCTGTAGTGAGTTTTTACTTCACAAAGGTATTAGGATGAGAGTGGGAAAAGCTGTTATCTTCTCTAGTATTCTTTGCTTACAGCATGTTTGCTTATATGCACAGCTAACAGGCTTACAAGATATTTCTTAATAACTCTTTTTGTGAACATATGCAGTATATAATATTAGATCACACAGGTTTTGAAGTCGGACATCTGAGTTTGGTGTCTGGCTTCACGACTGTGAGACCTTAGACAAGTCATTTAACCTCTTTCACCTTAGTTATTTCACTTCTAAGATGAGAATAACACTATTAGCTGATTCATAGACTGCTTTAAGAATTCAGCAACATGCATATAAATCCCCTAGCGTGGTACTTGGAAGATAAATTATTCCTTAATCAAACTGAGACATTCTAAATACCATGGAATTGCTTCATTTCTAGATGTTGATAGAACTTTTTCTAGCATGAATATTCTTAGAATCCTTTTAAACAGTCAAAAAAAAAAACCACAACTTTTTTCTTTTGCCATCTGAGGTTTAAATCTTTCATTATATTCACCTAAGTGGACATTTTCTTAACTCTGGAGAAGTTGTATTGCTTTGTAAGCATAAAACAGAATTAGTTTTATGTGGCATTGAGTGATTCCAAGTCCAATCGCGTGACAAAAACTAGCCCGTGTCTACCTGTGCAGCATAATCTGTTTATGCTGCATTGAAATATCAATTTAGAAATGCCACTTTCCTTGAGCAGCAAGTAATTATCTGGAAGAAACATATTTTATCACTCCCTATGGCTGGTATCAGGCAGCAAATCTTCAGTCCCCGGCACATGATACCGTGTTTCCTTACAAATTGTGCTTCCAAGCCGTACTGTACCTTAACACTTTTAAATAAGATCTTGACACTTGTGTCATTGTACAAGCTCGGATCTGGACGACAGGATTTCCTCCCCCCTTAATTTAAACGCACTATTTTTCATCAAATGACAAGCATACATTATGGTCTCCATTCTAACCAAGGCTCCAAAGGCTATTTCAATTTGACTAGAGCTGTTCTCTGCCAAATGGCTACTCTAAGTTACACTGTGCACATTACCCACCAGAAAGCACAGAGTTGATGAGAGTGCACTGTCAACTATCCTGCACATCGATATGGGGGTTATTTGACTTGAAATTGGATTCTAGCCTTCCTTGATCTGTTGTATAAATGGAGAAGCATGTGTTGGAGAAATTCTTACAAAGTTTATGAAGAATGTGATGTACTTCCCCCCCCTAGAGTTTGTCTTTTACTTCATTTGACTCCAGCTCTAGTTCTCATCTCAGTGATAAATATTCAAAGCTAAAAGTAGAAGAGCTTTTTCTTTTCTTTAAATGGAAAGAAAACTTAGGAAAAATTATTCTATGCATGAATTTCTTCTGTGTTATGAGTTGGGTGCAAGTTGCAGACTTTTGTAGCAGAGTGGCTTTGTGACCCTTCTTTAAACATTTAAGACTTAGTTCAGAAGTTCACTGAATATGATGAGACATGATTCTTAAGTACGGAGCCTTCAAAAAAAGTATCTTCTAAATATATAATATTCTCAGCGAGGCATGTCAGTCATTGTCAAGATGAAAGTCGTTTAAATGCTAAGTTCCCGGTAAACTGTATCTATATTGTAGGGCTCTATTCACAAAGCAATACCTTAGCAGTATGTGTAGGGCATACAAAAATATATCATTTTATTATGGGACGTACTGAACTCTGGATATTGTGATGTGAGGTGGGAAGGGAGGGAGTTTGCTACGCAAGTTACATGCTTATCATCAGTATGTGGATGGCCCTAAGGGCAACATCGAGAACTTCAGAGAAAACATATTAAGTGGGCATGGGGGAAGCATCCTTTTGACCCACATAAAGGGGTCTTTGTGTAGATCTCATGAGCACAAGATTTTATATTTGAGTGGATAAAGATGTGCAGTTTCTTTAGAATCAAAGGTAGATTGGCAACACTTTTAGTAAATGGCAAAATAATTATGAGTGTATTTGGTATTCAGTGTAAAACATTTATCACTTTGAATGGTTTTGGCATCAGGGCAGCTGTAATAGGCAATCGCACAAGAATCCCTTTGTAATTTAGCATTAATTGATGTTCCTTTATTGTAACGGCAGTTGATAAGTTAAAAGACACTGAATTGAAGAAGGAAAATAAAATGCTTTGACCAGTCCTTTAACAGCTTCTGCCGGTGACTGGAAAAAAAAAATAGCTATAAAATAAAGCAGACAGAAACACTGTCCAATTTTCTAGGAATAAGACCGGTTGTGTTTGCATTTACATGTTTATGAGTGCATATACTTGCTGAAGATTAAAGTCTAGTATTTAGCTTCAGAAAATGGACTGTTTCCAAATATTTTAGAATAACTTTTCTTTTTTTACTGCGTGTGTGATAGATAGATTGATTACTAATGGCCCCAGTTCTTCATCCTTTTCTGTATCCACAGCCTTTGTGATGTGACTTTGCATCTCCTCCTATCAGTGGTTAATTCTATTTTCCCACCTCTTGGATCAGGGCTGGACTGAGGACTGAACTTTGGCTGATAGAATGTGATGGGAGTGATAGTCTGCCTAGGTTTCTACTGGCTCTCTTGAACCCAGCCCAGCTGCCATGTGAACAGCCTGGGCTAGTCAATTGAAGGATGAGAGACACATCAGACAGAGATGAATTATCTCAATGGGACCTTCCTAGAATACCCAGCCTCTAGTTGACTTTGCTGACTGATTACAAATTCCTGAGCAAGCCCAGACAAAATCACTGGAGTTTGATTCAAACCAGAAGAACCACACCTCTGATCTAAACCTATATTGCCAATCTCCAGAATAGTGAGCTAAAGAAATGGTGATTCTTATAACCCAGGATGTTTGGGGGTGGTTTTTTTAATGCAATATTAGATAACTATTTCAGCATGGTAGACTGAAGAGGTACTGAATTAAGAAACATAAGGGTAAAGTTTTTGTTTTAATAGCATTAAGCTTCTGATGTAAAACGAATATTCTAGCCACACTAAACTCTATAATCTTCATACACTGTCCTCATTTCCTTAGCTTTGTGCCTGAAATGCCCTTCCCAAAGGCCAAATGGGACTCATCCTTCAAGGCAAAAGTCATGTGTTTTTATTCCTTGAAGCCTTCTCTGTTTTCCAGAGCCTGTGCCTCAGAATTTCCTAGAATTTTAGTTTCATCTGTTGTATACTGTCACACATCACTTTTCCCTTGTATTTGTTTTTAATATAAGTGATTTTTCCACCCCCTCCAAAAGGCATAGATGGTATCTTATCCATCTTTATAACCTCAAATCACCTCCTAGTGTCTTGCTAAACAATCAACAGATATTTGAATGAATAATATAACAGGCTAAGAAACCACTCTGGATCCCAGCCTTCCTGTCTATGTTCTTGGTGTTCTTGTAAGGAGTAGTTAGGCTCTTCACAGAGCACTTAAACAAATATAAAGGTTTAATTCTCTTAATTATTACTGCTATTATGTTTTTGCTTTATTTCTATGCATTTCCTCTTCCTATAAAATTTTTATATTCTGTAAAACAGGATATTTTAAGCTTTTCTGAATGCATAATAGCAGTAAAAACAATATGAAGGTTATTTAGTTTGTTAAATTTTTAAAGGAGAAGTACCTTTTCAGTATTTATTAATTCTAATAGGGGCTATTTTTTTTTGAAGTATCTAGATATCTTGTCTTCTCTGCCTTTTCGTTCATACTTTGTGTTTCTGGTCTAAAGAAGTAAGTTTTTGAATTTACATAAATATAAATTTATTTCAAGGTCTTTTATATATCTGCAAATACAAAAAAGGTATTAGGCAACTTTAAATTCTTTAAAATTAAGATACATAATTGCAGTTCGGTGTATATTTTGTCATTATCAAAGTGCTTTCCTCAGGTCTTTTAGAAATTACTGAAATTGTGTTTCAACTTCATCTAAGAGGTTTTCCTGCTCTGTTTTGCTTTGTTGCATTGGCCAATTTTTGTTGTTTCTCTGCTACATGGAATTGCGACTATCAAGTTAAATTTCCTATCAGTGAAATGGAAGCATTTTTTAAGGACCAGTGATGATTTGGTCAAATGTTCTTTCCCATAATGTTTATGAAATAATAATAATGTGGAGATGATGACAGCTTGTTCACTGAAGACATTTTTCTCAAGTTCTTTAAATCACATAATCCACCTAACTTTAGGAAGAGTCACTTTACTCCTTTCTCTCAGTCACTATGGAAAATATTAGAAAGTTGGATTAACTTTGGGCCCTATCATTGCTGCTTCAGAATATGAATAAAATAGTTCTCCCCTTACATCATTACCAGTATGGACTTACAAATGTCTACACTACTGTTCCCCAGACCGATGTCCCAGCCATCAGGAGTCCAAGGACATATTCTTGGGCAGCCCATGAAACTTTCTAACTGCTGTATTTTCATTCTTACAAGAATTTAAGTGCGCGCACACACACACACACACACACACACACACACACACACACACACTTTTAAGTAGTTATCAACAGAAAATATCTGTTTTGCCAAAACAATAAAATGAAAGCTATTTGCTTACTCTAAGACTTTGGATTTAAACTGGCCATTTTTGAACCTCCTGCATCTAGCAGAGATCATCTTACAAATTCAAGACAATTTATCCCACTAGAAGTGGCTCATACATTCCCTGAATCTGGGAAACACCAGTCTATAACAGAAGTGGATAAACTTCAGCACACAACACTCGGATTGACACTGTTATCATGGAGTTTTCAATAGACTAGGGAAAAATAACAATAAACTAATGAATCAACAAATAGATTTTTGAATTGGTAGTGCATATAGACAAAGACAATGTGCAAAAGTGACAGGCAGTTTTAAGACCAACCTCATGACCACTTTGGTGAATTCAGTGGGTGAGGGGAATGTGTGCCTGATGGCCGGTGTTTGCTTTGCTTGATTTGAAACTCTGGCTTAAGTAACCTGGGCCATCTAGGAATTCCAATATAACAGTCCCCTCTTTATCCATGGTTTTACTTTCTGCGGTTTCAGTTACCCACTGTTTACCTCAGTCCAGGAGCCCATGATCCTCCTTATGACCTATCGTCAGAAGGTCAAAGTAGCCTAAGGCTATGTCACAATGCCTGTGCCATCCACCTCACTTCATCTCATCACGTAGGCCTTCATCTCATATTATCTCAAGAAGGGGTGAGTATAGTACACATAAGATACTATGAGAGAGACCATAGTCACTTAACTTTCATTATAGTGCGTTAGATTTATTATTAGTTATTGTTTTTAACTTCTTTGCTGTGTCTAATTTATAAAGTAAACTTTATCATACGTATGTATGTATAGGAAAAAACACTAGGGTTCAGTACTCTCTGTGGTTTCAGGCATCCACCAGGGGTCTGGGAACGTATCCCCTGTGGATAAGGGGGAGCTACTGTACTCAGGCTTGGGTGCATATGTAACCCACTGATATTCCCTCTCATATGATTGCTGGCAGGACTGCTCTATTGTTTGTTTTCTAGTATAACATGAATAAAAAAGTTATATTTTATGTAAATGGATGTGAGCATCATCATTTTTAATCAATATATTATCTGAGAGTAGTGACTCTTCTTTTTTTAAGATTTTACTTTTTTATTCTTGAGAAAAAGTGCACGAGCCAGGAGGAGGGGCAGATGGAGAAGCAGACTCCCCGCCGAGCGGGGAGCCCGATGCAGGTCTGGATCCCAGGACCCCGGGATCATGACCTGAGCTGAAGGCAGACACTTAACCAACTGAGCCACCCAAGCTCCCCTGAGAGTAGTAACTCTTAATTTTTGCTTTTAATATGCTCCAATAGGTAGAACATTTTAACTATGTCCACGTATCTATCTTTCCAAAATATTCGGAAGCTTCTTAAATTTTAGAAATCCCCTAAGAATCTCAAAAGACAAGTTTTATCCCTGTCTGCCATGTCTATACTTCCTTCTGTTTGCATGCATATCAAACTTTCATAGATCAAATCCCCATCACTAGCATTAAGGCAGGATTAATAGTTTTTCCCTCTAATCCCATAGAACTGACATCTATGTACAGCATTTGTATTACGATTGGTCATTGTTTTGTTCCTAGAGGCCCAGAGCCCTCAAAGTCTAGGCACTATTTCACAATTTTTATAGGGGCCTTTAGTATTATGTGGCAGACACTAATCAAAGTTCTTTTCAAGTATTAGCTAATTTCACACTCACAATGTAATGCAGTAGATACTCCAATTAACTCCTATTTTACAGATGAGGGAAACTGAGACACAGAGAAGTTAAGTAACTTGTCCAAGGTCACACCACAAGTGGTAAAGCTAGGATTTAGATAGTCAGTGCAACCCCCCGGCCGTGACTTAATCACCATATAAAGATGCCTTTCATATGTAGCAATGGACATTATATAAGGAAATGAGTCGTAGTTGTCATGGAAAATTATTATTGTTGTTATTATTATTAATTATTATTTAGCAAGAGTACATTGCAATGTACTTGTGTTGGTTAGTTTATGTATCACTTGGCTAGGCTATAGTACCTAATTATACAATCGAACATTAGTCTAGGTGTTGCTGTGAAGGTGTTTTGTAGATGTGGTTAACACTTACAATCAGTTGACTTTGAGTGAAGATTACCCCTGATAATGTGGGTGGCCTCATCCATTCATTTGAAGGCCTTAAGAGTAAAGACTGAGGTTTCCTAGAGAAGAAGAAATTCGGCCTCAAGTTTATAGTGTTAACTCCTGCCTGAGTTCCAAGTTACAGACTTTGGACTTGCCAACCCACAGGTTAATTTCTTAAATTAAATTATAGTAATCATGAATTATTAATTATTGTAGTAAATATGATATGTGATATATAACATATAATGTAATATAATATAAATAATATATAATAAGTAATACATCTGTATATTAAGCAGAACACAGAGGCTGAATACACTACATTTATTTAACAAAAAATATAATTTTCATTTCCTTTTTAAAAATAACAACACCATGAGATTGGTTCTTGTCCCTGGTTAATAGTTAAAGAAAATAGATACCAACATTCTGACTTTCAGTTTGATTCCTATCACATGCACACATTATTTTAGCACCTGTGCCACTTTAGAAAACAGGTACCAGGTCTGGCCTTCCCAGAATTTGTCAGTCCAGAAGAGTGTGTTACTGGATACTTCTTTGTTCATGGGATGGCTCTTTCTTTGCCACAACATTTTCCAAAAAACAGATTAACTACAAAAGGAAGCATGTGAAAACAGACCTATGTCTGTGAATAAAAACAAAAATAAGAGTGATTCAAATTTCGGTAAGAAAGAAAGGAACACAGAGCCAAACTGTTCTGAAATATTTGGGGATTAACAGAGTACCAATAACCCAACTAAATAATTGTAATAGCAAACATTTACGTCGTGCTTTTTTCCCTGCTCCAGGCCCTCTTCTGAATGCTTTACACATATCAGCTCATTTATTTCTCATGATGTCCCTATGGAGAAAGTACTCTTATTGTCCCCATTTTAAAGATGAGTAAACGAAGTGGAGTCAGGATTTGAACTCAGATAATCCCTGTAGAGGCCGTTGCTGGCTCTCAGGTAGGGAGAGTACAACTCAAAAGGGTGGGAAAACAGAGGTAGAATAATTACATGAATAATTACTGAAAGCCTATTACATGACTATTTTCTCCCAATTTAGCCAATAGCAAAACATATCCAGATAATTTTAATAACTTGCAGAATGTTATATGAGTAATAATTGGTGGCAATTAATTGGAACCCATGTCTGCCTTGCACCCAGAAGTTTGCCTTTCCCATCACGCTACTAAGCTACTGTGCTATTAATTGACAAGCCTCAAAGAGGTTTGTTCTAAGTGAGAATATTCAGATCTTAGACCTAGTAGAACAGCATTTGCTCATGGACCATCTCAGCACAACTGCTTAATAGATCATCCAGAAACTCTCCTAATTCATATCTTTTTGGAGCCCCACTTTACGCATGGCGAGTTCAAAGAGCTTCACAGTATTCTGGCACACTGAGGATCATGTGAAGTTACTTTTTTCCCCCCCTTCTTATTGATTCCTGGGATAAAGAGCATGTATTAGAGTCTCTCCTCCACCCAAATTAACCTGTTCTAAGGCTTTTTATTATTTAAAGGGTGACCAAAATTTAAGGCTTGGAGCTTAGAGACAGAGCCAAGTCTCTTTTCTTCGTTCAGGAGTTTCAACTGAATTTCTGAAGTCCACATGATATGTTTCTGGGAGGCTACCCATTTCTATTTTTTCTCTTCTTTTTTTTTTTCTTTTCTATTTTTTTGTTTCCTTTCTTTTCCTTGCCCATGATACTATCTTCCCAACATCAGATGGAATGATTAAAGAGCATCATCAATGTAAGTACATTAAAAGTTAATCTGTAATAATTATCCTTATATTTTCTCCCTCTTCCTTATCTTGCTCTATACCAGATAAAAATAGCAGCATCATAGGATTAAATGCGGATATGTTGTGGTATACCATAAAAGAGGTCAATATAGCAATTCCAGGGAGATTATTATTTTGAGGATGGACAGCCCATGATTAGGGTTTTATAAAAACCATCCTTATCTATTTGGTAAAAAAAATGATGAAACCTCAAATATTATTTACCATCCAGAGTTCAGTATCATTGAACTGTCAAGTTACAATTAAGACTATAAAAATATTCTCAAAAGCAGAAAACTGTAATATCACCAAACTTTGATCAGACAGCAAAAACAGTTCAAAAGTTCAACAGAGTTTGTGCTAAGTACTATCTATACAAGCATTTAAGTGCGCCCTACACAATGGAAAATATTATAATTTAAATCATTTTCTATGTAATGGTAAGCCAGAATCAAGAAGTTAAAAGGTGGGAAAAAAAAGGTCAGACTTTCTTGCCCAGCTTTTAGCTTTCCTATCATCGCAATCTAAGGCCATCTAATAAATTAGTGTGGCTTAGATTTCATGTATGCCTGAAAACAAAATGACCAGATTTTAATGACTTGTAATAACAGTTTTTCTTTTGAAGGAAAAATACACGTTTAAGTAAAACCTTAACCTTTACTTATAGCTTCAAAATTATACAACAATTTCCTCAAATAAAGCAACTTTTTTATTTCCAGAGGAAAGCAAGAATAAATGAGTTCCCCCCTAAATATTTTTCTTTAAATTGTTATATTTATTTATCTTATCCCCTGAAATGACTACTACTTGTTTGTTTACTTCCGATTGATAAGCATATCCAGATCAATGAGAACAACACTCTTCGCATGGTAGATGTATTATAAATATTTGCTTCAAAGGGTGTAGAGAGATCTTCGGAGGGCTCTCAATTTAATGGATAGCTTTTATGTACAATACTGATTTTATTTACTATACTTGATTAATATTTGTGTCAAGGAACTAGGACAGCAAAACTGAGGTCAATGTAATAAACTAAGGGTATGAAGGACCTAATGTTTATTGAATGACAGACGCTTTCTTTTTTTTTTAATTTTTTATTGTTATGTTAATCATCATACATTTGATGTCGTGTTCCATGATTCACTGTTTGTGCATAACACCCAGTGCTCCACGCAGAACGTGCCTTCCCCAATACCCATCACCAGGCTAACCCATCTTCCCACCCCCCTCCCCTCTAGAACCCTCAGTTTGTTTTTCAGAGTTCATCATCTCTCATGGTTCGTCTCCCCCTCCGATTTCCCCCCTTTCATTCTTCCCCTCCTGCTATCTTCTTTTTTTTTTCTTAACATATATTGCATTCTTTGTTTCAGAGGTGCAGATCTGTGATTCAACCGTCTTGCACAATTCACAGCACTCACCATAACACATACCCTCCCCAATGTCTATCACCCAGCCACCCCATCTCTCCCCGCTGACTCCAGCAACCCTCAGTTTGATTCCTGAGATTAAGAATTCCTCCTATCAGTGAGGTCATATGATACATGTCTTTGACTGACTTATTTCACTCAGCATAACACCCTCCAGTTCCATCCACATCGTTGCAAATGGCAAGATCTCATTCCTCTTGATGGCTGCATAATATTCCATTGTATATATATATATATATATATATATATATATATATATATACCACATCTTCTTTATCCATTCATCTGTCGATGGACATCTTGGCTCTCTCCACAGTTTGGCTATTGTGGACGTTGCTGTTATAAACATCAGGGTGCATGTACCCCTTCGGATCCCTACATTTGTATCTTTGGGGTAAATACCCAGTAGTGCAATTGCTGGATCATATGGCAGCTCTATTTTCAACTTTTTGAGGAACCTCCATACTGTTTTCCAGAGTGGTTGCACCAGCTTGCATTCCCACCAACAGTGTAGGAGGGTTCCCCTTTCTCTGCCTCCCCACCAACATCTGTCATTTTCTGACTTGTTAATTTTAGCCATTCTGACTGGTGTGAGGCAGTATCTCATTGAGGTTTTGATTTGGATTTCCCTGATGCCGAGCGATGTTGAGCACTTTTTCATGTGTCTGTTGGCCATTTGGATGTCTTCTTTGGAAAAATGTCTGTTCATGTCTTCTGCCCATTTCTTGATTGGATTATTTGTTCTTTGGGTATTGAGTTTGACAAGTTCTTTACAGATTTTGGATACTAGCCCTTTATCTGATATGTCATTTGCAAATATCTTCTCCCATTCTGTCGGTTGTCTTTTGGTTTTGTGGACTGTTTCTTTTGCTGTGCAAAAGCTCTTTATCTTGATGAAGTCCCAATAGTTCATTTTTGCCCTTGCTTCCCTTGCCTTTGGCGAGGGAAGAAGTTGCTGCGGCTGAGGTCGAAGAGGTTGCTGCCTGTGTTCTCCTTTAGGATTTTGATGGACTCCTGTCTCACATTTAGGTCTTTCAACCATTTCGAGTCTATTTTTGACAGACGCTTTCTGAAGACTTTTGTTACTTCTAATCCTGGAGAAAGATTGCTATTATGCAGATGAAGCTTAAAGGTTAATTTATTAACCAAGGAAATACATTTATTTTCCATTTGTTTTGGCTCAGAGAGATCAAGTTATTTCCCAAGGAATTACAGGTGTTGTGTAGAATAGGTACTAAATGCCATGCAAGTTTCTTGCCAAAGCCCAAGATCTTCCCATTACATCATACTGAGTGTTTTTCTTGTTCATGGCTCGTTTTCTTAAGCAATTAGAATGAGATATCAATATCTGACATTATTGGATTTGCTTCGTTTGCAATGAGACTTTATTTTCCTCCATTTCATGCACTTCCTGAATGAGTCTGAAATTTAGACAAGTAGTGATGATCCATGCTGACAAATTTAGAACCAGATCTTGAATCCCTTAATGAAATGAAATTTTGAATGGCAGGGGTATTACAAATAATAACGCTGTGCATTTATTTCATACTTCTAACTTATTCAAGAGTAATCATACTCATTCTTTCTTTCTTAGTAACATTAATGGATAGAAAAGATGTTCTGATTTCCATTCTTATAAATGTGGAGCCTGATGCCAAGAGAGATGACTTGCCAAAAGTCCTGTAGCTGAATCTTGGCAGATCAGGACTAGAAACTATTTCTCTTGACCTTTGTCTGATATTCTCCCTGACTTCCCTCTCTTTACTCAATCTTCCCTCTTTTTGTGCGCCCCCCCCCCACCAAATCTACAGTCTATGATAGTAGTAATCATGTCCTTGGACATTTTATGTTTCCTTGTGCCCTATAGAAAAATATTTAAGCACTATGAGTCATAGTGTGCCATATAACCTGTCCCCCAAATAGCTTTGCAGGGTCATTGTATTGTCATTGTATTACTTCCTTCAGTTTTTCTTCCTTTTCATCTATAGACTTATACCATAAATGTTTTTAACCAATCTAGTTCCCATTTTCTGTAAATTCTTTGTGGTGGAAAACTATTATCTTTGTTTTTCCTAAAACCCTTCCTACCCTGCCCTGGTAATTGGTCTAAAAGTTAAGCAGGTGATGCAAGTGGGGCCAGGAAGAGTGTTAAGGTAGATCTTTCAAAATGGAATAAGGATAGAGAAGCCACTTTCTTCTCTGGTCATAAGGTGGTAACTGTGAGTTCAAGCAGTTCTTGGCTGGGTTGCGACCCTGGGGAGGTGTTTTGGTGGAATGAAACTGATACACAGGTAAAAGCAAAATGAGCAGTGGAAAGAGATCCATGATGTGTTTAAGCTCCCACTCTAGGAGCACCTGGGTGGCTCAGTTGGTTAAGTGTCTGCCTTCGGCTCAGATCATGATCCCAGGGTCCTGGGATCGAGCCCTACATGGGGCTCCCCGCTCAGCGGGGAGTCTGCTTCTCCCTCTGCCCCTCTCCCTTGCTTGTGTTCTCTCTCACTTGCTCACCCTCTCTCTAATAAATAAATAAAATCTTTAAAAAAAAGTTTCCACTTTAGTATTAACCTCCAGATTCACCCTTTAAATTCCAAATTTGCAAAGTGAAAAATTTGTGTTTTCCTACCAAAATTAATTTTGTATTTTTTAAAAGATTTTATTTATTTATTTATTTATTTATTTGAGAGAGAGAGAAAAAGAGAGAGAGCACAGGGGAAGCTGCAGAGGGAGAGGGAGAAGCAGACTCCCAGTTGAGCAGGGAGCCTGATGTGGGGCTCGATCCCAGGATCCTGGGATCGTGACCTGAGCCAAAGGCAGACGCTTAACGACTGAGCCACCCAGGCGCGCCCCTACTTTTGGATTTCTGACACTAGCAATTAAAGATTATGACTCATATAGTTATGTTTCATGTTCATACTATGAGACCCAATTCCAATTTCTCCTCTTCTGCACTACCAGCCATGATTCACCATTTGGATGACTGATCCTTCATCTACGCCCCAAAGCTGTCTGCCACTGGTTTGAGCTTGGCATTCCTTAAAATTTGCCTCATATGATCATTAGCCGCATCTATATCTGCCTTCTTCACCTGTCTGTGAGCTCGACAAATCAGGGTCCATATCCTAATCGTTAATACTATATTCAAGTACTCAATTTGAGCATAGGTAGCATTAAATAAATGTTTATGTACTTAGGTTTCCATTTAATTCTCTTGCCTTTTAATGTTTAAAACGATATATAATGCAATGTGGGCTATAGATGTAATAATGAACTAACTATTTTGGTATTGATGTGATGATTATACTGCAGAAATTATGGGAATTGCATCCCCATTTCTACTCCTGGATTTTTTTATTAAGGCAAGTTGTCTTTTCTTTAGTGCCACTCATGTTCTAAGAAGAATTAACTTCAATTAACTATGAATCACACAGGAGAGTGACAAATTGCAATGGCAAGACCATATTTGTACTTTCTTTTTCAGATTTATTTACTTATTTGAGAGAGAGAGAGAGCAAGCAGAAAGGGCAGAGAGAGAGGGAGAGAGAATCCCAAGCAGACTCCCCACTGAGCAGGGAGCCCGATGTGCAGCTCGGTCTCACGCCCCTGAGGTGAAACCAAGAGTTGGGTGCTTAACCACCTGCAGCACCCAGGTACCCCTCATATTTGTACTTCTTGATACAGAGCCTTGTTACGAGATTTTGTAAAATATAACCCTTTTCCAGACTATTCCAGCATTGTACCACTAAAAACCATAGGTTGCATTTAATAGGAATTTATTATGCAGGGGCGGTGGGCTCTGACAGAACACCGTCCTCTCTAAGTTCTACAATTGGGACAGGCTTACTGTGAAGATATCTGAGGGGCAGCAATAGCTCAGATATGCAAATAGCTAGCATACTTAACCTAGATGTGGACATTCGGATATACTTTAAGGATACAGAAAGAATAGGTGAAAGCCCGAAAGGTATGCTGTGAACCGGCTTCATTCTTTTAGGAGCTTTTTTTTTTTTTTTAAATATTGGATATTTTAGTTCTTCCTTTTAAGTCTTTTTATTTATTTATTTATTTGAGAGAGCGAGAATGAGAGAGAGAGAGAGCACATGACATGAAAGGGGGAAGGGTCAGAGGGAGAAGCAGACTCCCCCCTGAGCGGGGAGCCCGATGCGGGGCTCAATCCCAGGACTCCAGGACCACGATCTGAGCCGAAGGCAGTCGCTTAACCGACTGAGCCACCCAGGCGCCCCATAACTGACTTCATTCTTAACCCTCATGTGAAAAATGAAACAATTAATTGAGGCAATGATCCAGAACAGGAGGCTGTGTTTTTCCCTCAGTTATCTGGATCATCTCACAGAAGAATGGTGGAAGCAAGAATGATCACAATTAGTTGAATTATCTCAACTTTCATTTTATGTTGTGTGTGTGGACATGATCTCCATTTATTTTTATAATTCAGACTATAAGGTTATGTTGTAAGCTTGATGAAATAAGATCTTGTCAAATGTTCGTCCTTTAATGGCCAATAGAAAGAGTGATTTACGCCAACCAAAGGAGTGATTTAAGACAATATCCACTGAAAAGGTGAGTGGATCTTTTTTTTCTTTCCTTTGGGAGGACATAAAATGTTTCTGGAATGAGGTGGTTTTATGTTTGAAAAGTATTCACTTTTGTCAGGTGGTGCTTACTTAGTCTATACCCACTTGGAAAAAATTCTCACCAGTTTTTCAGAAAAGAGGACTTTTTTAACTCTACGTATTCAACATAGTTGGCAGGAGAATGGATGGTAGGAAAAGGGCAGTTGATAGGCCTGGTTGACATTCAGGATAGGGCAATTTTTTCCTAGAGGAAAACTTTCAGACAGAACAGGCCTCCAAGACGTATCTCTAGCTTCCCAGGATTCTAAAAGTAGCAGGCAGCAACAACAGATGTAGATTTGTGAACTGAGATATTCAGCACAAGTCTTAACTGTGGAAGGCTGTAGTTAGTGCATTTGGGGTGTTTTAAAATCTCACCCCATCTAACCATGTCAGTTAGGTACCTTCGATACTTTTTAAAAAGTTATTATATAAATTTCAGTTAGTTAACATAAAATGTAACATTAGTTTCAGGTGTACAATATAGCGGTTCAACACTTCCTTACAAGACCTGGTGCTTGTTAAGGTATACACATACACATGTACACACCCATACCGTCTTTGAAAATGGTTGTGGTCCCTAACTGATTCAAATTTTCCACGAAATGTTAAGAATCACTAAGTGTCTTGCGTGTTTGGTTGTTTTTCGTGTTTTTGTTTTGTTTTGTTGCTATTGAGGAAAATGATTTGAAATACACTTGGTGGGGGTGGGGAGAAACGCTGAGTAATTATGCCCCTTTCATAGTTGGGCTGTTATCCTGGTTTCAAAAGTTAACCTTGTCTGTCAGCTTAGACTTAAATGAATCAAGAACACATATTCATGTCCTTTAAAGGCATTAATGCAGTGATTTCAGCAATGACATCTTGGTTTCTCAGCGTATCTGATAAGAATCCCAAACAAACGCCCTATCTTGCCCACACATTTCCTCTCCCTCTCCCATCAGTGCCACGAATATGTTTTTAAAGATTAGGTCAGCTTTGTTTGTGTTGTGTTGGTTTGTTTGTTTAACTGTTGTAAAAGTTCATGTTTTGGGAAATGGCTTACTTACAAGAAGACATTTCCTGTAGCAATCGCAACTTTAACAATAACAGATAAACTCTTTGTGGCAAATCTTCACTGGGCTAGAACTAAAATCTGGAAGTAATCAGTAACCACTGAGCATCACAAATTCTTTTAAAAAAAATATTTAAACGCAGCTGGAGTCTGCTAGTAGTTGGGATAGGATTCTGGTACCTAATCCCTTGGGGTTAGTCGCCATGCTCCTTCTTCCTTGTCTTCGATGTGGAACTAGAAAGCCCCAGGGTGTTGATGGTTGCAGAGAAACTATGGCATCTGACACCTGCTGGGAGCAATAAATAGAGAGCTATTCCTGCCCTTGTCGGTTTGTTCCTATCCTGCTCACTACTGGAGTTGCAGTCTTTTCTTCCGAGCTGGGTTTCAGGAAGGATGAGTTTTGTTTACCCATGCAAACAAATCTGATAAGTAAGAGAAGTCACTGCTATGCAGTCATTTTGACACATGCGCTTGACCTATAATAAAGGCAAGTCTGGTTAAACAGTAAACAGAATCACACCCTTTACTTCTGAGAATTATGGTTGTAATTTTTTTCTGGAAGTAACATGACTCTAATGCAGCCTTCTGAAATAAGTTTGATTCCATTGGTCTGTTTACTGTAGGATGACGGGTTTCCAGTTAACTAACTAAAACTGGTTATTGCTGAGGATTTGTGCAGGCTGAGTTATCGAATACTTTATGTCTGCCAGTCTTGTCCAAGTACATTGGGGATGCTCACAATTCTATTTAGAAGGTAACAGATGCTAATGAAGAAAGAGGTGAGTATCTCTTTTATCTATGGTGCTTCATAAAACAGTGAACACACAGTAGGCCAGAAATCTCTGGAAAATAAAGGAGTATCAGGGTGTAGGAATGTAGCACTGACTCCCTGGCATTCAGCTCAGCAGAAATCCTGAGTGCTACAGAAGTGAAATTCATCAGGACAAAAGCTTTCAGTCAGCAAGTGAAAAGGAAAACCAGGCAGCCTCTAAGAAACTCTTTCTTAAATGCCCACACCCAAACACCTAACCTGTCCAAATTATTTGCTTGTAGAGGAATTACTCTAAACCCTCCCAATGCAAACTAGCCATTGGTTTCCTTGCTAAAATTCATACATTTCTCTATTTGGCAAGTAAACCAGAGCACAATATTTTGCATTCCGTCAAAATGTATTTTTTCCCCTCTGGAGAATGAATGAAAATGTGTTTCATGCCATATGCCTGATATTTTCTAGTGGTGCCTGTTCACATATTTTTGACTCTACAGTATCTGGCACTGTGAGATGTGAAGCCCAGGCGTTCTTCAGTTACAGTCTTGCTGAAAGGAGAAAACAAAGAAAATGGGTAAAATCTGTTTAATTTTAATTACTAACAAGGTCAGTAGTTTTAAGAGATGTTTTCCATTGGATTTACTTAGAGCAAGTGAATACTCTTTTTATTTCTCAGCAGACTTTGATTATGGTTAACCAGAAATTTAAGTTCGAGTGCTCCTTATTCTTTTAGAAAAGCAGAGTCCTCTATCTCTGTCTCTCTTTTCTTGTATTGGTTGCAAGTAAGACAAACTTCTCCCCTAAAGGAGAAAATCATGATGGTGGGCACTGAGAAAGTCTACCAAGGAGAGGGGATAGTGCATGGTTTCTCCTGTTGCATTCTTCTCAGAGTGTATCTTCCCCAATAGCCACCCCCACAACAGCCTTCCCCAAGTGAATGAATGACAGTAAGTGTTTAAGACAACCTATTTCTCCTCTAACTCTTCCATCTCTTTTGAAACACTTAGAGAGCCTGCTACAACAAGAAAAATGTCTAGAAAAATATACTTCTGAATGTTAATACTGGTTTTAGCTAGATAGTAAGATATGGGCAATTTAGTTGTTGTTTATGATCTCTGATTTTTCTATACTAAAAGTGGGTTATTTGTGGAACAGAACTTCAAAATGAGGTTGCTTTTAGAATATACTTTCTCTTTGAAAAGGTGGTATCAGAAATCCATAGCAACCTAACTGGCATACTTATTCATCCTTTGTGCTAACATTTTTATTCAATGCCCGTTAAATATCAGCTCATCTATTTGTCATCCAAGAACACAAAGGCACCTAACACAGTTCCTCCTTTCAAAGAACTCACAACTTTGGCATTGTTTTTGCAGTAATTGTCTTTATATTGACCATAATTTTCATCTAACATATTTCAGAATTTTGTTTCTATATTTTTACAGTAAACACCATTTCCACTCCTTTCACTCTTAGTACAATGAACATTTCCCTTCTACCTAGAAATTGCTATCTCTTGATAAGACATCTGGGGTTTTCCTATAAATCCTTCAATGACTTTGTCATAATCAAACCTAAAAAAGTACTTAAGTTTCTGTTCTTAGGCATGGTATTATTTATAAGCAAGTTTTGAGTTCTGTCAGTTTGGAATTGTTCCATGTCCATTTATAGAACTCCAAGTAAAAGACTGATTTTGTGAGCTTTTTCAACTACCTACTTCAACCAAGTGAATCGATGAGAAATAAGTAGTTACACCAAGTGGTTGAGATTTAAATAGTGGTTCCTACGGAAGATGTTGTCAGAAAAGAGTTCTTTATGACTCAGTAATTGAAAAAAAAGTCAGTATTTGTTGAGAATATTCTATCTTTTCTCCCCCCCCAACTATGCAATGTAGGGAAGTGTGAATGATATATATATTACATGAACTATGTTATAGTATCTACTTATTACTCAGCCTGCCACCTAAATGGCTATAACCTTGTCCCATTCCACATTAGTAATAGAGAACAACACTCTTGAAAGTCCCATAGGCTGTTTTAGTGCTTGGTGTTTTAAAATATTTTTTTTAAAAGAGTTTTAAAATGTAATGCATTTTCCAAAGATGTAATTCATTGTCATTTAAAATATACTACTATACACCTTCTTCCCAAACAACCCTTTAAATTTAGTGACACGAAATTTAGATTCTTTATTAAAAGAAAAATCATGCTTTGTCAAAATAATCAAGATCCTTAGAAAAGCTTGCAGACTCTTTACTGTGTTTTTGTCATTAAAGTATATATATATCTGCTTCATAATTTAGCATGTTTAGAGAGCCAGTTGCTTTGCATTCTCTCATAAACTAAATCAAAATGTTTTTCTCTGATATTATCTTCCCACTCTCCTAATGGTGAAAAGAGATACTACTTTTGTTTAATTTTCTTTTGATTTTCAGAGGTTTTATTCTACGGAATGTGTGTTTACTACATATGTGCAGTCTTGGATTAAATAATACATCATAGTATTTTTGAGAAAGCCTTAATGTGCAGAGAGGTAATCTCAGCTCTATCACTAAATTTTTGTGTAATAAGGCATAAGTCACAAACTCTCTGGGTGTCAATTTCTTCATCTATTAAATAATAGCTTCGTAGTGGATCTCTCCAGGCTCCCTTCATAGACAGGATACTATGGTTCTACACATGTTTTCACTAGGGAAAAGCATATCATTGGTCAAAATCGGATTGCATCATAAAGTATTGTTTCCTAAAATATGGGGATCCCAAGAAGGGAAAATAAACTCAATGATACTTTCTCCACTTAGTCATCCATACTATCAGCATACCGCTATTGAATTCTTACTATGGGTTAAGCTATGCTAAGGAATGGAAAGTTTAACAAAGAAGACATTGCAGTCTCACTGGATTTTTGGTCCAGTGGAGTGGTTCTCTACCGAAAGCAACTTTGCCTGTGAAGGAACATCTGATGATAGATGGCAATATTTTGATCATCACAACTTGCACTTACCTAGTGTGTAGAGGCCAGAAGTGCTGCTAATCCCTCTCCAATGCCCAGGAGAGCCTCCGTGACAAAGAATCATTTGATCCAAATTGTCAATACTGCCATGATTGGGAATCCTTGCTACTGGAGGAGAGTGCTATGCAGGTAAAGGCTCCCGGTGTGAATAGGGCTGTCTATGCCGGCACTTTTCAAGTTCTTCTCCTAGATATCATACAAAAAAAAAAAAAAACAAAAACACAAAATGACTTACAAACTCCATCTCAGAGTAAATATAAGGGCTATCTGCAGGTTCAAAACATGCATGAAGGCTTTTAAAAGCAGCTGAGATGGGGAGGGCACCGGAGTGGGCCGTGACCACAGCCACCCCACTGCGTCCTGGAGCCAGCCCGGCGTCGGCCTCGAACCGGTCTTTCCATAGAGCCGTATGTACACAACATCCTGGAGTCCACCATGAATGGACAGTTGGACCTAAGTGGGAAGCTAATCTTCAAAGCTCAACTTGGGAAGGATATTCGATGAATTCCAATTCATAATGAAGATATTACTTACGATGAATTAGTGCTAATGATGCAGCAAGTTTTCAGAGGAAAACTCCTGAGTAATGATGAAGTTACAATAAAGTATAAAGATGAAGATGGAGATCTTATAACAATTTTTGATAGTTGTGACCTTTCTTTTGCAATTCAGTGTAGTAGAATACTGAAACTGACATTATTTGTTAATGGCCAACCAAGACCCCTTGGATCGAGTCAAGTGAAATATCTCCGTCGAGAGCTAATAGAACTGCGAAATAAAGTGAATCGCTTGTTGGATAGTTTGGAACCACCTGGAGAACCAGGACCTTCCACCAGTATTCCTGAAAATGATACTGTGGATGGTAGGGATGAAAAGCCTGCTGCTTCTGATTCTTCTGGAAAACAGTCTACTCAGGTTATGGCAGCAAGTATGTCAGCTTTTGATCCTTTAAAAAACCAAGATGAAATCAATAAAAATGTCATGTCAGCGTTTGGCTTAACAGATGATCAGGTTTCAGGGCCACCCAGTGCTCCTGCAGAAGACCGTTCAGGAACCCCCGACAGCATTGCTTCCTCCTCCTCTGCAGCTCATCCGCCAGGAGTTCAGCCACAGCAGCCCCTGTATACTGGCGCTCAGACACAAGCAGGTCAGAGTGAAGGTCAGATGTACCAGCAGTACACGCAGCAGGCCGGCTATGGTGCTCAGCAGCCACCCCAGCCACCCCAGCCGCCCCAGCAGTATGGTATCCAGTATTCAGCAGGCTATAGTCAGCAGACTGGACCCCAACAACTTCAGCAGTTCCAGGGATATGGCCAGCAACCAGCTTCCCAGGCACCGGCTCCTGCCTTTGCTGGCCAGCCTCAACAGCTGCCTGCTCAACCACCACAGCAGTACCAGGCAAGCAGTTACCCTCCACAAACTTACACTACCCAAACTTCTCAGCCTACCACTTATACTGTGGCCCCTGCCTCACAACCTGGAATGGCTCCAAGCCACCCCGCGGCCTATCAACCGAGACCAGGTTTTACTCCACCTCCCGGAAGTACTATGACTCCACCTCCTAGTGGGCCTAACTCTTATGCACGCACCCGCCCTCCCTTTGGTCAGGGCTATACCCAACCTGGACCTGGTTATCGATAAAGAGGCTCAGCTACACTGATGAATGTAGCTGATAGCGGTTTGCCTCCCAAAAGACTCCAGTACTACTACTTTAATTTGTATTGAAGTTCAGAAATTTAAAAAGCAGAGCATTTTTTATGGTATCATTGTTGCTGTTAATTGAAAGTATAATTTGCTGGAACACAAAAAGATCAAAATGAAAGTTTTTTTCTTCCCTTGCTTAAAAGTGTAGCAGCTGCCTAGTTATTTTGGAACACTACTCTGATGTGCGTAAAGTGATTGACTTTCTAGCTTGCCTTGTCCGGATGATATTAAAACGCTAGGTTGAAGTTTAGCCATCTGAACTTGGCTTTTTATTATTAACATGATGTACTAAAATATAGATCCCTTTGAGAAAACAACTAGGTATTATGTATAAAATGTAACACTGTTAGGTTAATAAAGATAATTGAATCCAAAAAAAAAAAAAAAGCAGCTGAGATGGGGCACAAGAGAAGCGAGAGA
Organism: Zalophus californianus; assembly: GCF_009762305.2. Classification (NCBI taxonomy): domain Eukaryota; kingdom Metazoa; phylum Chordata; class Mammalia; order Carnivora; family Otariidae; genus Zalophus; species Zalophus californianus. The sequence goes on along the minus strand of NC_045597.1, from coordinate 128,290,861 downwards.
AGGGGAAGAGGAGAAACTCATGGTGTAGTGGCAGGAAACATGAGATGACCAAAATCATAGAGAAAAATTATACTTTCTCATGGGGAGGAATATACTCTGAAGTACAGACACTACATCCTTCAATCGCAATAATGTTGTAAGAACCAAGAGAGCCAAGTTAGTGAAAGGAGACGTCCTAGACCCAGTTTTTTTTTATTTTTTTTATTTTTAAAAAATTTTTTATTGTTATGTTAATCACCATACATTACATCATTAGTTTTTGATGTAGTGTTCCATGATTCATTGTTTGTGCATAACACCCAGTGCTCCACGCAGAATGTGCCCTCTTTAATACCCATCACCAGGCTAACCCATCTCCCCACCCTCCTCCCCTCTAGAACCCTCAGTTTGTTTTTCAGAGTCCATCGTTTCTCATGGTATGTCTCCCCCTCCGACTTACTCCCCTTCATTCTTCCCCTCCTGCTATCTTCTTCTTTTTTCTTTTTTTTTTAACGTATGTTGCATTATTTGTTTCAGAAGTACAGATCTGTGATTCATCAGTCTTGCACAATTCACAGCACTCACCATAGCACATACCCTACCCAATGTCTATCACACAGCCACCCCATCCCTCCCACCCCCCACCACTCCAGCAACACTCAGTTTGTTTCCTGAGATTACAGGTTTTTTTTCTTAAAGTACTTATAGGGCTTCAGAAAAAAATCACACACACACACACACACAATTTCTGCCTAGGTCTTGTCTTGGAAAAAACAAAGCTCATTTGATAATAAATAATGAAAGCTGAAGTGGCCCAGCAGCAATGCAATGATATCGTAAAATGTGCAAAAAAAGAGCAAAACATAGAAGCAAAGAATATTCACCAGAAGGATGAATGCAACAGTTGAAAATTATGACCAAAAATTCTGTTATTTATTTAAAATGAATGAATTCATGAAGGAAGACTGCCAAGTAGAAATGTAAGGATTCAGGGAAGAGATGTTAAGACAACAGAAAGAGGTAAAACAAAACCTGGTAGAATCCTAGAAAGGAATTGAGAGAGAACAAAGGGCAAAATTATCTGTCCTATTGATAAATGTAAAAAGAAATTCATTGTTAGCTGGGGTCCTCAAGGAAACAGATTCCAAAATGGAGTTAGAAAGGCAAGAGATTAATGGAGGGAACACTTGTGAAAGTTCAAGGGAAATGTGAGCTGGAATGGGAAAGGAGGCCATGATGCAGGCTGGACACCTATGAAGGAAAGAGGGGAGGAAATGGGATTGGGCAGGAAACAGCTCAGATTGAAATGCATTTGTGAAAAAGTTTCAGCCAGGCCTCTGTGAGATTCCCACAAAAATTGGTCATTAAAATAGTCTCCCCTTGAGCAGAAGTATTCTGGCTGTGTTGGCCAGTGGCTGGGAGCAGCATGGACAGAGCACGATGTAGGTATGTGCTGCAGTAAATCCCACAGGTGGGGCAGCCAAGGCAGGTAGCTAACTCTACTCCTCACAGCAGGTTCTCTCTCTGCAAGAGATCTGATCAGTCTAAGTACCTCCAGGGCTGCGACACTTGTCCAGTTGGAAAAATTTTCAGATTGGCTCCCAAAGCAGATCCAATGTCTTCAAAGATACACCTAAAACAAAAAGATTCAGAAAGGTTGAAAATAAGCTGACAGACAAAGTCCTATCAGGCAAATGCAACATAAAAGATGCAGAGGTCATAATCTTAATTTCAGAGAACACGAATTTTAGTAAAGTTATTACTATATTACTATACATTATATTATTATTATATTGCTCATGTATATTATATATAGCTTTCATTTTTGCATCATTCAATTGTTTATCCCATTCAACAAAAAACTAAGTAACAAATGAAAACATAAAGTCATACAGGTAACACTAAAAAAAAAAGTGATGACATAGGAGCCTACCTAGAAGAGCTCTCCGTGTCCAAAGCTGTAACAATTTGAGCAATAAGATAAATTATGATAGTACTGGATTACAGCCCGAAGAATAAAATAAACATATATGTGATGAATAAGTAAATAGAGGAGAGAAGTCTTCTATACCAAATGGAATAATATTAGATAATAAGTATAGAAGAAATGAGGGAAATAAAATAATGACAATTAGAATATCACAGTAATAATTTCTGCTTGCAAGATCCATGTATGAATGCTAAAATTGTAGGCAGAACCTTAAGGAGAATATTTACATAACTACAAAGCATTTTCCCCCCAAATATTTAATAATTGTTGTGGTGGTTTTAACATATGTTTACAAATGTATGGATACTCCTACCTCCAAGAGATAAAACTTCACTCCCTTCCACTTGAGTGTGGCCTGGACTTAGAAGCTCACTTCTAGTGAATAGAGTATGGAAGGGAAAAATGGTAACTTTACAAAAAAGCTGGCAGACACTACTGTATACCAGTAACCAAAGTTATCACCAGTGATAAGTCATGTTGATAGCAGGTACCCTCTGATACCAGGCAATGAGAACTGTACTTCATCTCTATAACGTTCTTTCCAAAAATCCATAATCCTAGTGTAATTATGAGAAACCATCAGGGAAATTCAAATTGAGTAACATTCTAAATTATGCCTGGCCAGAAATCTTGAAAATCAACAAGGTCATGAAAAACAAGGAAAGACAGAAAATGTCATAAATTATAAGAAACGAAAGACATACAGTTAAATTAGAGCATGGTATCCTGGATTGGATTCTGAAAAATAAAAAAATGATATAAATGAAAAAAAAACTGGTGAAATCTAAATAAAGTCTGTAATTTTGTTAACAGTATTATACCAGTATTAATTTCTTATTTTTCCTTAATGTACTATGGTTATGCTAGAAGAAACTAGGTAAAGGGTATATGGGAACCCTCTGTGCTATCTTTACAACAACTCCGTTTCTCTAAAACTATTTTAAAATATAAAGGTTATTAAAAAGGTCAACACAGACTAATATAAAATTTTAATTAGGATAATTCAACAAAGGGACTGTTTATATTATGATGAGAATCTGTATTAGAGTGATTGGTTCCAATAAAGAAGGTCAGGCCAGACTGTTGAAAAGTGACACTTAAGCAGAGATCTGAGGAATGAGTCAGAGTTATTTAGGCAAAGAGCAGATGGAAGAGTATTCCTGGAAGAAAAAACAACATGTGCAAAGAAACTATGACAGAAGGGAAGAGAGCAAGCACCAGGGACTGTAAAGACACTGGAATTAAAAGGTGGAGAGGGTGGTCCAAGATAAAATGGAAGAGCTAAGTAGGGTCCGAAAGCTTCAGGAATGTGTAGTGGAGTTCTATTTTTATTTGGAGAGTAATGTTGAGTCACTGAAATGTTCAAGTTTCACATTCAGATACACATTTCTTAAAGATCATTCTAGCTATTGTGGGCCACCACATAGGGGCCCCAGTTGCGATCTTATTGCAGAATCCTCATTAAGAGCCTGCGTTACAGTATTGGTGATAAAATGGAGAGCAGAGGAAAGATTTGGGAGACATTTAAGAAGAAACATTGATAGGATTTGAGTGTTTTGGAAATGGGAGTTGAGGATAAGGGAAGTATCAGGACTAGCCACTAATATCTAGCTTTTCCAAAAAGCTTTTTTGGTTTGGTAGATTAGTTGCATTAAGAGACCCAATTCTTTGCCGTTTTCTGTATGAAATCTTTGCCATGGGTTTCTTTGTCATTTCTTTTAGAAAAAAAGGTAGAGTTTGTGTCCTGACATCTTAATACTTAGGCAATACTTTGGCCACTGACAAGCTAACAGATCTGATACATGCATAAGCTTGGACAAAAAAAACAAAAAAACAAAAAAACACCTTGTGTGTTCCTGCTTCTGCCCTTGTCCCTCTGCCATGGCCATAAGAATATGCCTAGGTTAGCCTGCTGGAGTAGGGGACGTGAGAGCAGAGCCATTTCCCTAATCACCCCAACCAAAACCATCCTTGCTAATCTATCAGACAACTAGCCAGTCATGTGAGCAGCCCAACGAAGATCAGCCACAACCGGCTAAGACAACTTGCCAACCCACCCCTAACCATAGATTCATAAATGAGGCTAGAGGCTAGCTGACACCAGTCAGGCCTAATTTAGATCAATCAAACCCTATAGAAATGTGCTTTAAAAGGTGTATTTTATAGCACTGAGATTGTGTGGCTGTTTGTTATTCAGCATTATTGTGGCTACTATAACTGTTATAGATGCCATGTTAGTGCCATTTACTGAGATCTACTAGGAACCATGGTTGGTCGTCTGTACAAAGCCTCTCTGGACATCTCCTCACCATGTTTTCTACAGAAGGATACCTGTCTAAATTGTAGAAACTGAAAATATCAACTGCTAATTTTCCAGTCTCCCTGTGTCTAGTCAGTGGGCAATGAGACATTAAGTTTTGCTATGGCCTCACACAGAAGAATTTAGTAGAAAGACAAACATGGAAAAAATCATCTCTCCTTTAATCTGACATTATATATGTATGTATAATGGCAGGAATTTTGGCTGCCATCTTAAGAGGTTGATAAAACCAGCCCAATTTATGAGGTCTAAAGTTTGATGAATTTTCACTGAGGGGCAAAGTGCAAAGATGATAAGATGTTTTTAATGATGTTTTTAATTGTCCCTAGAAATCTCTATCTTTAGACATCTTATTTTGAGATAAATAAAGGTCCTTATTGTTTATATCACATTTAGTTAAGTGTTTTGTTACAGGTAGTTGAAGACACAAGTAGTTCTCTTAACTTGCCCATCTGATAAAGGGAAGTACAAAAGCAGAGATATCTCTGGCAAACAATGGAATGTTATGCGAACAGATATTTAATAGACTAGGGAGGAAAAGTCCCTACATTGCAGGGGCCTAGGCCTGACTCTAAGAACAAAGCTTTAAATTTTTCTAATACTGAAAATTATTAAAAATGTAGAAAGTAGAGAGAAGACTATGTCAAACTCTTACAAACTCATCACCAACTTTAAGAATTATCAACATAGGACCAACTTTGTTTCATCTAAAATATCCACTCATTTCCCTGCTCCCATATTATTTTGAGACAAATCCCAGGTATGAAAATAAGAATATTTTAAAAGTTTTAGTTTGTAAGTAGACTTAAAAATATACTGTTTTAATTAATGAAACAAATATTTATGGATCATTGTTTAAGTTTAGAGGGACTCCATCTGATAGGTTCAGAGCTCTATGCAAAAAGCCCAAATATCAGACTATCTTATAGGTTCCTGACTAGCCTGAGTCAGTTGGCCGCTCTAGTCCGACAATTGACCTCCCCTTCACAAAGAGTTTTCAGACTGCTAGCCTGTGGGGAAGCAGTGGGTAAGGCAGGTGCAGCAACAATGGCTGAGAGAAGATTGGGCACCATAATGGGCACATCCTGTACCTTCACCTTCTATGTGTCAAGCATTTTGTAAATGCTGAAGATACAAAAAAAACAAATAAGAGAAAGGCATTGCTCTAAGGTAGTTTATTTGTTTTCACAGTGTCATATTTTTATCGATCCTTGTTTTTAAAAATTAACACTTTTATTGGTGGTGACCTCCTGTAAGGTAGCATCTATATCTGTTGTTCCTGTAAACTTTGATTTTAAACATACTTATTATATTTAACATATCATATTTAACCATATTCTACAAATACATACTGGATAAATAATTGTCTCTTCTTATAAATTATATGCTTTGTCTAACCGTGACATAATGACAAAAATCTAAAAAACTAATTTTTCCCATCCCTATTGATACTGTGAGAAGATCTATGTGATTTGACTTGTTTGGCAAGTCTTTATCCCAGGTATAAGTAGCCAACAAGAAAGAATAAATCAACTCCTATAAGTGTTGCTTAGATACACATGTTTATAATAATTTAAACAGTTATTACACCCATATTTATGAAATTGATCCAAATAAATTATAGTATATGAATTTGAGTGTGGTGATGATTATATTGTATTATTTACATTTCAGTGGCTGGGACCATTTTTTCCAACATGGTATTTGCTTAAAGTAATTATACTGACTGAGAACAGTGGCAGATTGAAATTAAATGTTTGGATTAAATATTTTGTCAGCAAACATGCAGCAACTGCTTTACTGCTTCTTCCTCTCTTCTATGCATACTGATTACAAAATGATTACAAAATGATTAGCTTTTATTTTGGCACAGTTTTAAAATACTTAGATAAATGCTGCTTGATATCCAGTCTTCTAATTGTTTAAATAGCTGAGGAAAAAAGAGAAAGAGAAGAAAAATGGCCAAAAGAAATTTAAGGCAGCCTTCTAACTTCTAACTCGGTCCTCCTTCAAACAAATAAAAACTTGCCAAGTCTTAATATAATTTTGGTTTTATGAGTTCTAGGTTTTGGCTAAATATAAACCCTTCCAGGTGTGTTCAGTGCTGGCAGGTGGGGAAAAGTGTTACTTTATGCTAAAAGTAGAAACATATGAAACTATTTTAAGAGAGAGCTCTTGCGGCTTTTTGGATTTTGATTGTCTCTTTCAAAATAGTAGTTTAATGTGCTAAATGGGAGCAAATAAGAACATATGGTTTAAATCTACCCTGAAATACAAATGTATTTTTAATAACCATCATACAAGTACTTGACAAGATGTTTTAAGTTTTACTTTCCAGAATCAAACCATTAAAAATGAGTTTTAAATAAGGCAAGCCTCTGAGTATGTCTTATAAATCTCTAGTATATATTCACTGAGATTTTGGTCAGGGAATGGAAGTTCAGGGTCATTTTTAAAGTAACACTAGGGGCTGAATAGAGGTCAGATGCCACCTGAGAAAGAAAATTCACACTTTTTAATCTTTAAATGAATAAATATTCCAAGGAAGGACACCATCTAACTGAGAAATGTTGTAAATTTCCTAAAGTAATGATATGTTCACAAAAATTATTAAATGCTATCTTTACATATTTTTATGAACTCATTCATATTGACAGTGCAATACCAATTCAAGACTGATTTGTCCTGTAACTGATAAAGAGTCAGAAGGGTAATCAGTCAGGTCTTTACTTACATCATGTAAGCATATCTTCGTCTTTCAAGTACTGTGGAACATGACGAATCCAGTCTTGGGATGCCCCAAACCATTTATTTGCTTCCATCAGGACATAGTACATATATAATATGCTGGAGGAACTGAGATGATTCCAATGGAGAATTATGAAACTATTTGGCTAGGTATGTCTCAAACCATTCCAAGTCATGTCATGCACATGCTTCAATCAACATAAGAATAATCTTGGTCACAGTGTCAGATTTTCTGCGTTTTATTCTCAGGATATTCCAAAGTTATGCCACCTGGCTACAAAGAGGGCTTTCCTCAAGCGTTTGTCTCTGGCATATAATGATGGAGGAGGAAGACGAGCCATATGAGATGTAGAGATAGAAAGAGAAAAAGAAATAAATGGGAGGGGAAAGGAGAATGAAATCAAACTGGATTTCAATTTGAATTCAATTTTGCTACATTGCATTGCTCCTTACTAAGTCCGGCATCCTTCAGGCATACTGTTGTTAAGGTTGCTTTGAGATGCTCAGGTATTGCCTGTCCATTTTTTGGAGCCTGATATTAAGATGATATAAATAAGAGTCTTCAATTTTGAGAGCACTGTTAATGCAAAATGAGGGACTGGGGGGCATGTGCAGAATTGGACAGGTGCTACTCATTGAATGTCTCCTGTTATCATTGTCATGAAAGACATGTTATCATCTCTGTTGTCATGAAACCATACTGGGGGCTCTATAAAGCAAAATAGAGAAGAATAGTCATGATACTCATAAGTCCAAGACCCTAAGGTGCAGCATGAAGCAAGAAAACTATCTGGACAAGATGAATTAATACAACTATTTGGACAAGACACATTATATTTGTATAATCCACATACAAGGATTAATGAACTTGGTCAGCTGCCTAGAGGAGCTATCTCTGTCTTTGTAGCCCTGGCTAGATGTTCAGCCTGTTCCTTTGCCTTCTAATCCTGCAGGGACTCTTTGCCAGCCTCTCTCGTAATGGGACATGGCCACATGTCTGAATTCAGGACAATGAAAGGTGAGCAGAAGAGAACAGTAACTTCTTTCCAATTGAACTTTACGTGAATGAGGGGGAAAAAATCTTGAATTAATTCACTGAGATTTTGCGGTTTATTTATTATATCAGGTAGCACCACTTGAACTCTTAGAGATAAATTACCTTGAAATGAGATGCAACTGTAAAAAACAAACAAACCCTCAAATATTTGGAATTACCTCAGTGGTTGAGCAGCAAATAACAAGAAAACTGATAGTCAAGACCTGGAAGGTAGAAACTGACAGGGTTTAGAAAAACTATCGCTGCTTCTGGACGCTGACCCATGACCCAACACCCTCCCCAGGCTGCCCCACTCCCATGTCAGTCCTCCAGCACTCACTGCTTACCTGGACTGTCCTCAGGTCATTTTATATAGACTTAAATCTCTAGACGGGGCAACTAAAATTGCTTTGGATTGCCACCTAGGGGCCTGTCCCACATCAGTGGAGAGATCTTACCTCTGGTCAATCAATTTTGGCCAGGACGCTGGGGATGAGGAAGATTCATTTCATTCCAATCATATCATCCAAATGACTTATTTGGATTTCTTCCCACAAAAAATGATAGAGATTTAAGTTTTATGTATAATGATTGATACATAAAAGGCTTTTCAAACTCTTCTAGGCATAAGCCCAGTAAGAGAATTAAATCGTCATTCACTGCTCAGATTGCATCAACTTGTTTCTTGCCAAGCCACTGACGGCTTCCTGACTTAATTACGTGGGGGGTGGCAACAGCACAATAGGGATAATGGTGCAAGAGGCTTTGAGAAAAAGGAAAGTCTTATAGTTCTTTGTAGTCAAATGAGTAACGAGATATTAGGCCAGATATGGCAAATAATCTGGCATGTGGGTAACTACCCCTACCTCCACCCCCAACCACAATTACATAGCAGAGATTAAAAAAAGGATCCCTGCGTTCTTAATCTCTTTATCCTCAGAGTCTTAAAAGAGCTTGAAATCATCAACATAGCACACCACACCCACTACAATCCATTTAAGTTGGCATAAGTGCAACACTCGCTCTATACCATCAGTTATATCCTCTTTGATGGCTGTCTTTCTGTTTTTACCGTACAAATGAGAATTACAATCCTAAAGCTCTACATTTTAAAATAATTTCTCCAGCAAACCACATGCTGAGAACTTGATGTTTCCCCATTGCTATTCTCATGTCAGTTGCATCTTTAAAAGCACAGAAAAATTCTATGTAATTGTACCATCAACCACCGACAGGATATTCCTACTGCAGCCATACAAAAAAAAAAAAAAATGCAAGTGGATCCTTTCCCTCTGAAAAAGTAAAACAATTTAATGTGATCTGGCACCATTGAGATACCTTGCAAATCAAACTTTTTTAATCTCTCTGTTAAAAGAAATAGTCAGCTACAACCTTATCAATGTTACCGGCAAACCCAGATGGAAGAGAGAGACAGTAACTACAGGGGACTGTGATTATAATGGAGAAATTCCCTCTACACATGTAATGTGTGGAATCGGACAGTGCAGTCTCAGAAGCAATTGTTTGGATTATCCAGCCTAAGTTCCTCCAAACCTGGGAGGGGTAAAAATCTCTTCTCTCATTATGGAATTTTGCCACATCGCATCTGTGATTACAGTCATCTTTCTTTTAAGTCGTTTTTAGAAATAGACTTCAAAACGGTCATCCAAACTGGGTGAGAGCTGCCTTGTCTTTTTTTAAAGGAAACAAGTGAATTTGACATCGTTTTCCTGCATGTCACCTCTTGAATTTGAAAAGACCTTAGGAAAATCAAAGTTTAAGGTTGTGGCATTAACTGATAAGACATTTTTGAAAACTATTTTGTTTTGATTTTTGCTAGAAGAATGTATTCCTCAGCTGATTGAAACTAGCTGAGAAATTGTTTGGAATTGTTTTCCCTTGCTGCATGGTAGCTTCTTCCTTCCCCCACCTCCATTCAAGGCAGCTGATAGAATTTTGAGTGGTCATTTCACACGTTGCATACTATCTGGGACTAACTCAACAAGTTGTAGAAAGAAGATAAACTGTAGTTGAGGTGTTAATCTGTGCAGGCCCACCAGTGCCCAAGGAATGCTAGCCCAGGAAATTCAGCATAGGGCTTTGATCACTGCAGATGATTTAGCAGCCTGAACTTCTCAAAACCTCTGGAGGGGGTCTGGTTGGAGCCATTGACTGTGACAGGGCCCATAGTGATTTTCTTATGTCTCCATAGCTTCTATGTGCAATGCTCCTCATGAGATCATGCAGATAAATTGCTATGGTTGTTGAATAAAAAAATGATTTAGCCTCTGATTTTTCTGCTTGTAGAATAAATACAGATCTGCTTTCAAGATGTGGAGCTACTTGTTGAATTAGTTCTTGTTACTTTTTAAGTATCATTTTGTTTGTAGACATAGCATTCATGGGGATGACAGTCAGCCTACTATGATTCCAACGACTCTGCCATTTTACTCTCTGTGCTACCTCGGGCAAATGACTTACCTTAGCTAAGCTTCCAGTTCTTCAGGTGTCATCAAATGGAGGTGCAAATGGGTACCTCCTTCATAATGGTTGCTGTGCAATTTTAGGAGGTAATCCATGTAAAGCATTTAGCATATCATAGATCACTGTCTCTCAAACCTAAGTGTGCACACAATTCTCCTAGGGAGTTTATTAAAATGAGGATTCTCATCTAGTAGGTCTGGGATGGGACTTGCTTAATCATGAGTTCTCTGGTGAGGCCAACATTAACTATTTCATGAGCCACCATTTGGTAGGAAGTTTCTAGAGCACCTAAAAGTGATTTTTTACCTGTATTATTTTGTTACCATTGTCATTATTATTAATATCTGCCTTTCCTACTAAACACAGTCTCAACTAAAAAAAAAAAAATAGGGACTATGCTCCCATGTCAACTGTTTTATTCCCTCGTCCACACTGTTCTCAATACTGTGTGCTTAATAAATACTTGCTGGATGAATTAAAGGCAAAGTTCTCTCCATTGGCTTGTAACACCCATTTTTTTTTTTACATACTACTACTTTTTTAGTAGCTTACTTACTAATAGTAGGTTAAACTAGTATGTTATGTCCCCTACTATTTTTTTTTAGCTTTAGCTGACTTTTTTTTCCAATTTCAGCTTCCAATTTTAGTTAATAGGTTATTTCTTCGAATTCTCATAGCCCCCAGACCTACCTCTGTCACACATGTATCAAACAAACTGTGTGCCTGTCTGCATCCTTATCTAAGTTGTATGGTGCTTAGAATGATGCACTCTTCACATCTGTACCCTCATTACTTAACACAGCCCTGGCACACAGTAGGTCCTCCATGAATGTGTCCTGTGGAATAGCACAATAAATCAACGAATGTTTGTAAAAAGGCCTAAAAAAAGAGCAGCTTTCTAATATTTGGGCATCTGAACTAAAAGAGATCACAATTTTTTGTCTTTTATTACTTGGCAAGTGTTTAATTAAACAACAAAGACAAAAAGCAGGTTTGAGAATAAGAGTTTTATCTGTCTCCATCCAAGATATGGCCCAAACTCTGGGTTAGAACTAGAAGACCAAATCTTCTCTACACCCTCACTCACACTGGACTGTGGCCAAGCCAAGTCATCTCTGGGAGCTGTGGCAGGAAGGGGCTCGGACAGGCGGTGGGGCCATTTTTTTCCGGAGGCCTCTGAGGCTGTGTATCCAGTCGAGACATAAGCTAAGACAGAAGCCTCTAGGTTTGTTATTCTCCTAGACATAGTTTCTGGAGGCTGTGGGGAAGCAGATTTTGGGTGGGTCTGGTGGCAGCTATAGTCCTGCCATCGGCTCTTTCCCTATCCAAAAACCCAAGGTAGATATAGCAATTGACTAATTGGGGGGCCCTGATTTATTAGTTTGTTGAAACCTTGTCCTGAAAAACAGTAAATCGGGGAAGAATTTGAACTACACCCTCTGAAATTTTCTATAAACTCTAATCTCCAACTGATGTAATTCAAATTGTTTAGCTGATTTATCAACGCCATAAATTTTCTTGGGGCTGTGCTTCTCAATCCTAGCTGCACATTAGAATCACCTGGGGGCACTTTTAAAAAATGCCGATGCTGGATGCGCACAACAGAACCATATTCTGTTAGAGCCTCAGCATCTTTGTTTTTTAAAAGCTGCTTAGGTGATTCTTCTATGCAGTCAGAGCTGAGATTTTAGTAGATTACTTGCATTACAGAGTTGCCCATACATCTAATAATGTGGCTGAATGGATAATAGGTAAAAAGTCCTATTTAAATTTTTAAAATATAAATTTCATTTTGCATATGGTAGGTCTTCAATAAATATTGGTTGAATATTAAAATTTTATACCGCTACTGTATAAACCACTAAAGTGGAGGAAAGAAAAATATAGGGGAACAGTTTCTTATGGTTTCATGTTTCAAAGGAAACATATGGCTCTTGTTGCTAAGGAAACAGTCATCCGTTCATGTTCCTCATTCCATCTTTAGGTCACACCCAGGGCTGATCATGTCAAGACTTCAAGAGAAAAGTATTTTTAAAATCATTTTATAACCAAGTTTTCCTGGCTCAAAGAAAACTATTGCCATGTTTTGTTATATACCCAATGGCCAGGATTATCTTTCCATGAGCAAGGAATTTTTTTCAAGGTGTTTCATAGAAAAAAAAAAATTGTTGCATTGTAGGCTGAGTGTCTTGAGTCTATCCTCAAATATTTAAAACCTCAATCTATTGCCACCTAAAGCCCGCATTATAGTATAGTTATCAGATCCCGGACTAGGGTGAGGCAAGTGTGGGGTCTAGGGCACAAAATTTAAGGGGGCATTCTAAAATGTAAGTACCTCCTTAAATTTTGCACCCTAGCTGATTTACTCACCTCACCCCTCGTCCTGGTCGTGATAGGCACTTCTAAAGTAGAAATGTGTTTTCACATATTTTAAGAAAAAGGAATAATTTCTCCACTTTAAACTTTAGAAACTGAAGGCAGTTATCCAGTTTGGAGTAGAGCCAAATTGCCCAGGCTAATTTCTCTGTTCTTCTGAAAAGTACATTGGGACTTACAATGGCAATGAATAGTCAGGACCGGGGCGCCTGGGTGGCTCAGTTGGTTAGGCGACTGCCTTCGGCTCAGGTCATGATCCTGGAGTCCCGGGATCGAGTCCCACATCAGGCTCCCTGCTCAGCGGGGAGTCTGCTTCTCCCTCTGACCCTCCCCCCCCTCATGTGCTCTCTCTCTCATTCTCAATCTCTCAAATAAATAAATAAATCTTTAAAAAAAAAAAGAATAGTCAGGACCTCAACTATAGATCTTATAGTTAAAATGGTTGGTCATTTGTAATCTCTTTTCTAACAACCTTCCCTCTTATTTGCTGGCAGGGCCCCAAGTTTGTTCAAGTGTCCACCCATCTCCCATATGCCTACTCATGGCTGAATTCTGATTAGTCTGAGCCAATCATGGTATTTCATTCCCATTGCCTCAGATTGGTTAGGGATAGGTATAGGGCTCATTCCTACACAATATGACAAGAAAAAATATCTTTGGGGTAAATTTTCTTGCTCTTAGATAGATATGCACAGGGGGGGATGGCCCCACTTCTCCCACTTACTATATTTTCTATCTCTATGAGTTGCCTGGAAAGATACCATGGATTTTTTAGTCAAGAGGAAAGCCATCTGAGAACAAAGCCAATATGATGAATATGTGAGTAGAATGATAGAAAGATCCCAAGCCTTTGATTTCAATATTATGCTACTAAATTGTCCAATTGTGAAGCTGCTTTTCTCTTTGGCCTCCTTAAAGTAAGGGGAAAAAAATACATCTTATTATTTGGGCCAGTTTTATTAGGGTTTTATGTTACCTTCAGCCAGAGTATCTTATATCCAAAAGCATCTGTCATTTTTCCTGTTTGATGTCTAGTAACTTGAATAGTGCCTGGATATAAGAGCAAAGAAGCCCAAAGTATGGCATTAAAAGGGGAAGTATTTCATGATTTTTGGTAAAAATAAGAAGAACACCTAAGAAATGAAACAAATAGTTTACTGTTTAAGAAAAGGAATTTATGTGCCTTCAGTATCTTAGACCAGAGTTTCTCAAGTTTGGCATTACTGACATTTTCAACTGGATAATTCTTTATTGTAGGGGGCTGTCCTGTTCATTGTAGGATGTTAAGTAGCGTCCCTGGCCTCTACCTCCTAGGTGCCAACACCACCCCCTATCCCTTTCTAGTTATAACAAGAATATCTCCGGAGGCTACAAAATGCCCCGGGGTGGGGGCAGAGATGGGAGTAAGGGCAAAATCAACTGTTGTCAAGAGCCACTGCCTTAGACTCAACTAACCCTAATAAAAAGGTGCATAGAAAGGAAATATGAAGCCCTCGTTGAAGAAAAACAGAAAGATATTTAATCAGTCTCTATTCAATTCATTAGCAAGTGTTAAATGAACGTTCCAAATACAAGGTTTGTTAGAGTTAGGACCCCAGAATATTACCATGGAGGCAGAAATCTTATTTGTATTAATTACAGTTCCAGTTCAGTGCTCAACACAGAGCCTGGCATATGGTGGACTCAATAAATAGATAAGGAGATGGGTGGATGGATGTGGATGGATGGAAGGATGGATGGATGAAAAAAAATAATCCCTTAAAATACTTACTGTATTAGAGACAAAACTAATGCATTCAAAATCTAATTTGAAACCAAGTAGGTAATGAGACCCATGGTGTAAATGACGTGGGACAGGAACCTTGAGAATAGAGCTACCCATGAATGCTAACAGAGTAAGGATGGAAAATGTGATTTAAAAAGAAAAACTCCAGAAGTTATAATGAAATTTAAAAAAAATATGAAGCTTGGTGACAAAGTAGAGAAAGAAGGTGAAGGAAAACAACAATCAGTTATGAACTCGAAGGCAGTAGGTTCCAAGGCTTTCATCTCCTACCAGGGATATGAGGAAAGTGAGGGAGGGCAAGTGTTAGTTGATAAGGAGTCTCCAAACTTTGCTTCAGTTAGAACTGTTATTCTAGTACCTTTGTTAGTTTACTCTGTTAAATTTGAATAGGATATATAATAGTCGGGGGGTGGAGTCTGAAGACTGCTTTCCTAGGAACAAAAGATGGAGAAAGTCTATGGTGCCACAGATAGATTTGAATAGACTGGATGAGAGAGAAAAAAACAGAGCAGGGATGGGGAGTGGGGATAGTTGAGTTTAACTTGAGACAGATGAATTTGAGGTGTTGCTGTAGCATCTATTGAAGATGTCATGGACCAAAAAGAAATAGGCACTTAGAGACTAGGTAGGAAGACAGGGCGAAGGTGTGGATGTGGGCATCATCTCACAGGGGCATGAAACCCTGAAAGGGATTAATAAAGAGACTAGGGAACACAGGTTAAGCATAGATCTGCTATCAGATCATAGAGAAAATAATTCAAAGCCTCAATTAATATTGAGGCTGAAAGCAAAAGAAGCAGCCATGAGAGAGGAAGAAGATCAGGAATCAACAATGGCCTGAGATGAGTTGTATCAATGACAGAGAGCTGTCATTGATATGTGTCTTTGAAAGTTCAAAAAAGATGGAGCTGAGAATGTGCCCTGTAAATGGCAATAGAAAGACAGTTAATAGTACTTCAGGTAGCAAAAAATATCTTTTCAACTATGTGTAGGACTGGACAAAAGCCTGCGCAAATGTTCCGTATGGCGTGAGAGCTGGAAAATATGCTTGAGTGTGATCTATTTCGCAAAAGTTCCAGAGCACAACTTGACATTAGTGGGGGCTGATATGCCACAAATGAATGACTAATAAACCACTATGAAATCTCTAAAGCTATCTTATTGCAGTTAACGATTCTCTTCCAAGAGTTGGACGGCTTTCACAACTTCCTGTGCAAATGAAATATGGATCACCTGACAAGGGAAACCCACCTACTTGGTTTGATTTTCCCCAGATCTAGTCCTTTACCAGAAAGGAGAGAAGATGAACTGTTTGGGAACTGGTAGCTCAACACGGATAAAGGAACTAGAGACCATAGAGGAAGGGCCATATACTTCAAGAGGAGAGAGATATCATCACAGTCAAGTGTGACTCTAATTGTTTTTAGTGTCAAAACCCTTGCCAAACAAAATATCATTTGGAAGGCAAGACAAATGATTCTGAGAGAAGCAGGGCTGCTTTGGTTGAAGTAGGACTGGGGAACCCTGCCTGTGAGCCCATGTTCCACAACCTTCATGAAAATACTCATTAGACACCCCCCCACCGCCAGAGCACAACTGAAAACAACCTATTGAACCCCTTGATTTTCAAATAGAATCTGAAGCCCAGACATGTTTAAGGACTCGCTGAACATGACCCAGCTAGGTAATGACTCAAGCCGAGTTAGAACCCAATTAGTCTTAATTTTTGCACGTTACATTTAAGTTGCAAATATGTCAGGGGACATTCACCGCAGAGTACAGGACCAAAGCAGGATGGGTTTTTCCTTAATCTTTGGATGCCTTCAGAGAAGCCGCCCAGGTGATGGAATTCCTTTTCTAAATTTTGTATCTTCCATTAATTGATTTATTTGAAAATAAATACGAATTGGTTTTATAGAAATGGAATAGTGGACTAATTTTTTCACCATCCATTTTGTACTTTCTTTTAACTGATTGTAAACAATTGCATACCAAAGTCAGTAAAGCTTGCTCTCTCAAAGATTCTCTGCCTTAAAGTGCATTTAAAGTACGTAAATGGAAAGAGAGCAGTGGGAAAATGACATCTTGTCCCCATTTGTAGATTAACAAGAAAATCAGATAGAGCTATAATCTAACCTTAATAAATCAAAACTCTTCTGGAAAGATTTGATGGTCTGACTCCAACATCAAATCCATTCGGCACTGTCTCCACAGCTGTTAGCAGCTTTTGTGGAGGTCTATGTAGGAGAAAACATACAAAGACTATTTCTGCATCTACAGAGCACAGACATAAGTCCTGTTTTGACAGGCAGATTTTATAGTGGTTTATTTGGGTCTACATTAGTATTTCATTTTTTGGCATTAAAACCTTAACCGATGCCAAATCTGCCCCTCTCTTCCTATATGCTCTGTGTTTTCTTTACAAACAGGAAACTGCTAGCTTTAAACATTATTTGCTTTGTATGATAATAGCTAAGCAGTGTCTGGCAACCAACTGTGTTCGAGTATTACACTGAGAAGGAGCTGCACTGAGCCACTTCCTGCGAAAGAGAAGAGAATTTCTAAATATGAGTTTTGTCTCTCTCTCTCTCTCTCTCTTTTTTTTTCCAGTAGTTTTCAACTGACTACTAAAGATCCAATGATGGTTTCTCCTTTCAGCTCTTATTCAAGTACTGCGTACATGATAGGCACTTAAAAAACACTTCTTGAAAGCTAAATGTAGTCCGATAAACTGGCTTCATTGTAGTCCAGGAGATGATACCCACGTCAGAATCCGGTATCCATGCTACCTGGGCCCAGAATGCCCATACATCATCTCCCAGGGATTATAGGCAAGAGGGACAAAGTTTCCTGAGACAGTCTGTTGCATCTACAAAACATGGAAATAATTTGCAGTCAGGTCAAATGCCTTTGGAGAATGTGATTCATTGCACTGCTTATGACCTATACCGAATTTGAGTTTGGAGATCTTCATCTCAGTATGAAACTAGGTAGATTTATGGGTTTGTCCACACCGCAGAGTCCTTTGACGTCATCTCAATAGGAAGTGTACTTGGTAGAGGGAATATTAAGTCAATCAATCATAGGAAGTGTACTTGGTAGAGGGAATATTAAGTCAATACCTATGTCTACATTGCACAAAATTAATTAATCAAGTAAGGCAAATAACATTTTATTTCTGTAAGAAAATAAACATTCAATCACTTATTTGGTCATTTAAAAAAAGATGGTTTAAATGATTTTGCATATAGAAGTAACCAATACCTAACTAAAGAAAACGAAAATAAAATGAAGCTATCCTAATGACCTTTCGTCTTGTTTTTTTTCAATATCAAGCTTTCCATAGCATAACATCATTTTCTCAATATCAAGCTTTTCATAGCATAATATAATTATACATATGTTTTTATTTATATATATGTACGCACACATATATATAAATAACATTCTTCCATATAAAGATAGATATACAGATGATAGATATAGAGATATAAATAGATACAAATGTCTAAATAGCTTATGTTAATAAAGGAAAAAAATAGGATCAATAAACTCCATAATCTTTGCTCACATGATTAATTACATTTCTATTAATAAATGTGTAAACTAAATATTAATCTAAATATATTCTGAGCAATCTTGGGTACCTGGACAGAAGAATAGAGAATAATGCAATAGAAAGGAAAAGTATTTAAGAAAAATAAAGCCTTCAGCATTGATATTTGTAGTACATTTCCAGTGTTGCGATGTTTTTTACCCTGAAGATATTTTTTCATTTGTGGTGGGGTGGGGATGGAATAAAAAGAAGACTGATAGGGCGCCTGAGTGGCTCAGTTGGTTAAGCGACTGCCTTCGGCTCAGGTTATGATCCTGGAGTCCTGGGATCGAGTCCCGCATCAGGCTCCCTGCTCAGCAGGGAGTCTGCTTCTCCCTCGGACCCTCCCCCCTCTCATGCTCTCTCTCTCTATCTCATTCTCTCTCTCTCAAATAAATAAATAAAAATCTTAAAAAATTAAAAAAAAAGAAGACCGATATTTTATGTAGGCACACACCTTAATGAATCTGTTGGCTATGCACAGATAGCCCCATTCCTTGGGCATTATCTGAAAGAAAGAGAATGAGCCATAAGAAAGGTTTTCAAAATAAAGTAGCAGGGATTTTTAAGTGAAATGAGGAGAAGAGAGAAGTGGGGTTCTCTGAAAGGAGAAAGCAGGACACAGCAACATGGAGGCATATTAGGGACTTGAGGAAGATGGCCCAGAATGGACTTCCTATGTGGGATTTCTGTGATGATGGGTTAGTAATTTTTGAAAGAATGACATCTGATAGTTAGATTAAGTTGTTTTTAACTCTGTGCATTATTTTCCCAGTACTATCCCCAAACCAAGAGTAAAAGTCTGTAAGATATAGATGCACTCTGTTAGTGGTCACTTGGAAAATAAGGGGAAAAGAACTGTAACCATATTTGAAATCAATTG
The DNA here is from genome assembly GCF_009762305.2 of Zalophus californianus. Lineage (NCBI taxonomy): Eukaryota > Metazoa > Chordata > Mammalia > Carnivora > Otariidae > Zalophus > Zalophus californianus. The sequence goes on along the minus strand of NC_045597.1, from coordinate 128,271,664 downwards.
TTGAGGAAAGAGAAATCTCATGAGGAGAGATTTAAAAAAACCCACAATTTATAATCACTCACATTTGTCTGTTCATTGGAGTATCTTGGCCTTTGCCAATAGGCTGTGAGTTCCATTAGAATAGGGACCATTTTTGTCTTATGCACTGACATAACCTAATACCCAGGATCTAGTACAGTGCCTAGTCCTTACTAAGTGCTCAATAAAATTTGTTGAATGGACAAAAGGAATATAAATTGATCTGGGACCATGAATTCAAATTGCTCAAAGACAAGGAACCATAAGTACCTCTGCACAAGCCATTAGAGATATAGCAACAATGTCCACAATAGCCAAACAATGGAAAGAGCCCAGATGTCCATCGACAGATGAACGGCTAAGGAAGATGTGGTGTGTGTGTGTGTGTGTGTGTGTGTGTATAAATAAATATATAAAAATAAATAAAATATATATATAAATCTTTCCATTTGCAAAGACATGGATGGAACTAGAGGGTATTATACTAAGAGAAATAAGTCAATCAGGGAAAGACAATTATCATATGACCTCACTCATATGTGAAATTTAAGAAACAGAACAGAAGATCATAGGGGAAGGGGGGGAAAAATAAAACAAGGTGAAACCAGAGAGGGAGACAAACCATAGGGAGACTCTTAATCATAGGAAACAAACTGAGGGTTGCTGGAAGGGAGAGGAGTAGGGAGATGGGGTAACAAGGTGATAACATTACATGTTACTTAATTGAATTTAAATGAAAAAAACAACAATGAATTCCACTGCAATACACAATCATATTGATTACGAAAGGGATGTTCAACATTCCTTAGATAAGGAATTCTAATTCTCATTCCTTAGACTCACCTGAATGCACAACACATTCCTCATGCCCTTGCCCAGATACACACATTTCTCCCTAAGGAACACATATATGACATCCTACTTGACTATTAATTCATGTTTCCCTTTTTGCCTTAGCTGCTAGGAAGCCAAAAACTGTTTTATATTCAATTGCTTATCTTTCCTCAACTCCAGTAACTGTTTCTGTTTCACCTTTGCCTTTTATACTGTGCAAGTGGATTTTGATCTTCCTGTAGCTAGGGTTTTATTGCAAGGCACTTTATTTTGAGGAGCATTCAAAGCATAATAAATACATTATACAAATAAAAAAATATTGGAGAGGGAACTGAACTTCATGCAGTTCTAAAGAATGAAGGGATTGGAAAATTTAAATGAAAATATTCAGGGAATAGGTAGCTATTTTGTTCACCTTCAATGCGGTGTACTGCCGTACAGTTGGTTCTGACATTAACTACCTAGAGTTAGCATCAAACTTCACATGTTAAAGGCTCAGTCCTCCACGGGACCACCCTAATGTCAGAGACCAGCTTCACTTTGGGGATTCCCAGGTCACCTGCACTTCTGACTGGCCAAAAATGTGGGGGTTTCCACAACCCCCTCACTAGAACATAACAGAATTCAAGAAAGTGCTATAGTTACAATTATGGTTTTATTATGAAGGATACAGATCAGGAAGATCCACGAAAAGAAGAATCACATAGGACAAGATCTAGGAGAGAATAGCATCCAGAGTTGTATTAAGGTTTCAATTCAGTCTCCAGTCCCTTTTCCCCTATCTTCCACTTTCCTCCTCCAGAGAGGTAGGACTAGCCCAAATCTTCAACTCTTGAGTCTTGACTCTCAAAAGAGTTGGACTTTTTGGTAACCAGTCACCATCCAGAAGCTCTTTGGCGGCTCAGCATGAGTCAGCTCATTAGGGTTACAGACACTCCTATTACTCATTCTCTAGGTATGAATATTTTATTCTCTAAGGTATGAATAGACTATTAGACTATTCTCTAAAGTATGAATAGATTCATCAAAACCTCAACATATCCAACAAAAATATTTACTTTTTAAATTTTAATTTATTCATTATTGGTTCTGTCCCTTCCATCTCTCTAAAATCTCACTCAACAAAAAGCTGGTGCCAGAAATATCTGGGTAACATTGGAATTTTTATTTATTGGAATCACTGGTGATACTGTCTACAAAGAATTGGGTTCCAAAACTGAGTAGTGGTAATCATCACTGGAGCAGTACCATTGATGAGTAGTGATAGGTGTTAAATTAGCCCTATCACCAGTTCTCTATGCCCCCTGAGCTTCCTTGTGTCAAGAATAAGGCCATTTTGAAAGCCACAGACGTTCGTAGCTCTGTGACAAAAGAACTCAAGCACAGTAAAAAGTTATAAGTTAGGCAAAAAAGCTAGGTTAATCATATTAGTAAAAATAAAAATTCTTTCAGATCTCTCTGTCCATAGGATTTGATCAAGATTTAAGAAGTCTTACCTTGTACCAGTCTACCTCTTTGGAAGTTCAATGATTTCATAAAGAAATGGCAGAGCTCTCTCATCATCAATGAATTAATTCTTTTACTCATTAATTCATCTACTGTATATCAAGCACCATGATAGTTTCTGGGATGTAGAAGTGAACAGAACAGACAAGATCTTTCCTTACATGGAGCTTTATTCTAATAGTAGGCTGGGAGAGGCAGAAATATAAAGCAAACACATTACAAAACAAGAAGAGGATAGACTGTGAAGAGTGCAGTTGGAAGAAATAGCTAGGGGAGGACACAGTAACTGAAGGAAGTACTTTAGAAGTTTAGCCAGGGAAGGTCTCCCTGAGGAGGTGACATTTGAAGTGAGACTCAAAGGTAAAGGAGGGTAAAAGTCATTCCAGGGAGAAGTAAGAGCTCCAGCCTGAAGAAGGGAAAGAGCTTAGTGAGAGAAATGGTAAGTGGTAGGGGAAGAGGCTGGAGCAGCGTGCTGTGGTAGATCAATCAGGGTCTTGTGGGCTACAGAAATGAACCTGGATTTTATTCTAAGAACAATGGAAATCCACTGGAAGATTTTTTAAAGTATTCTACTACCGTGATCTTACTTCTTTTTTTAGAAGATTACTCTTGAGAAGCACCTGGGTGGCTCAGTTGGTTGAGCGTCTGACTCTTGCTTTTGGCTCAGGTCATGATCTCAGGGTTGCAAGATCGAACTCCGCTTAGAGTTCGATCATTGTGGAGTCTGCTTGAGATTCTTTCCCTCTTTCTCCCCCTCTGCCTCACCCCTACCCTGCTCATGCATGTGTGCTCTCTCTCAAATAAATAAAAAATATAAAATCTTAAAAAAATAACAGAAGATTACTCTAGCCCTACTGCACAGAATAATGGAAAGAAGAGGATAGAATGAAAGTAGGGAGATAAGTTAGGAATGAGTTTTATAATGTAAAAATATTCTAAAGATCTATAAACTAGAATATATGCTTTTAACATATAGGACCTTGAGAGCAGAAATCAATTGCCTAATTTTATAGAAGGAAAATGAAATGCCAGCATCAGGGAGAGAAGAAAGCAAATCTAGAACTTACTTCGAGATGCTCTTTCTGATATGCTTTCCTGATATGGCTCCATTCTCCATTGACAACTGCCTAAGGTAGTGAAATAATATGCCTGTTACAGCAAAGGGTCTAAAGATTTTTACTTTTATGCCACATTTTCCAGTACCATTGAGGCAAGAGGAAAAACAAAAGCAAACAAGTAAAAAACATGGTTTCTGGAATTTACAGTTAGACTATATATTGTATTATGTAATTTGAGTGCTGATAATTGTTATTTTATCAGGACAAAAATCACTTTCCTATTTCATGTGCAACTAATAAAGGTTTGCAGTATCATTGAATGGGATTTTGAAGCTCTGTGATTCCAAGTTTTCTCAGTAGAAGTATGTCAGATTTTATAAAGGAAGAAATGGAATTGCAAGACCTGATATGCAGAAATTTGCTTTACAAGCAACTCTGTAGTAGATATTCTGAGGATTTTGTAGTTCAATATGTGTACTTAACATATAGTTTGCCTCCTCCTTCTAAACATTTTGCTATGTACATGGTAAGTCCTCATGAATTCAGACAAATTGACATTGTCCTGTCTGAGTTAATAAAAAGTGAGATTATCATTAATACTAAGAAAAATGACATTGTATTCATTCATAACTGTGTGATAAGTACAATCAATGTCTTTTGCTAGAATAACCTGTGGGAAAAATAGTACTATTTCAGAAGAATCTTTTCTAGATTTATAGCATTCATTATCTTTTCCTTTTTAGCATTCTTACTGATTAAGGACAGACATTTTAAAAGATTATTACTCATTCAAGAAAAATCTAACTTAATATACATAGCAAGACATTTTTCCTACTTTACAGAAAATGTCTTCCCAAAAATGGTATTATATTTTTCTTTCTTTAAACCTCTGGGTCTCCTTCCCTCCCTCCCTCTCTCTGTCTCTCTCTCTCTTTCTCTGTGCGTGTGTGTTTATTTCTTCACTTCTCTCCTCCCACTCTATCTCTTCTTTTTATCCTGGTGACTATTTGCAGACATCCAGAGGAACAAAATTGTTTCCTTAATTAAAAGGAGAAAAACAATTTTTAAAAGCTGCCATTGTGGGAAAATGTTTTCAGAAATAAAGCATCAGGGGCTTCGGCTATGGCCTCTGTGCTATTTTTCCGACTGTTTTGGTATTTTAGTGACCGTAAAGAAATGACCCCTAAAGTTGCCCTGTCAGGCTGGTAATAAAATGACGTCTTGGGAAAACCAAACTCTTTCCCTGCACTTTTTTTTTCCCTCCTGTAATTAGACTTGCCATCATCGGGGACCGTCTTTGTTATTACCAGCATCCCTCTCGCCTCTGCTCAGGGACAGCGAGAGCAAAGCGAAGGCGTCCGCTAGGCACCGGGCAGACGATTTGGACACAAACCACATTCACAACAGCTGCATTTTCCCTTTGTTAACCTCCGTATCTTCGGGAATTCTTGGTTTTATTTTCAAGGGCCCTGCTTGGCATCCTTCTCCCTTGTGCTTCTCCACAATGCGCTATTATTTGTTATGAAAAACATGACAAAAGATAGCTGCTGATCTGGCCTTTCAAGTTCCCAGCCTGCCTAACACTTTTCTGGAGTCGGTCAGCAGCCAGGACCATCGCTAAGGAGAAACATGTGGTCGCCACTTGCATCTAGTGCTCGTCTCACTGAATCTGGTAATTTCAATTGAATGCACTGATGTCACTCTTCCAAGCGAATGAACCCTGCGGGAATTGTAGAGAGAACTCGGATTGCTTTTCACCATGCCAAGGACCCCACATTTTCTCCTGAAACCCTCAACAGACTCACCTTCTGGTGGCTGCCAGCACCAGGGCGGATGTAACTAATTAGCACACTTGCACATCGGTTTGCCTTCTGCTGGCTTCTGCTCAGACACCATCAAGTAAGCAAAGTCATCCATGCTGCTTCTTCTCTTAGAGAAATGTAAAGACCGGCATTTCATAAACCCAAACTATTGATTGATAAGTTGCCAAGTACCAACTAAGCATTCCCCCAAATTACATTCATCAGCCGTTCATTCATTCATTAAAAAATAAAAATAATGAGCAACTATGACATGTTGGGACCTAAGGCAAAGAAAATATAATCCTTATCTTTATTGGGGCTATAATTTGGTGGAGGGACACAGGCAATATACATATATATCTATATATGAACATTTAATCAAAGATGACTTCATGTAGGGATAAGTGCAATGGAAGAAATAAAGTAGTAAGTGCGAAAGGGAGAGACTGATCATCCAGAAGATGCCACTTAAGCTGGATCTGAATAAAGGAAAGAGGCCGGTTATTTGAAAAGCTGGAGGAAGAACATATGGCAGAGGGATCAGCAAGCACAGTGGCCCAGAGGCAGAATTGAATTTACCTCGGTTAAGGGACAGAACACCAGTATGACAGGTATTTGGGGAGATATACTGGAATGTGTATTTTGAATGCCTTTTTGAAGTTTACAGTCAGTATTTTATATAGCACGGGAGAAAGTCAGTACAGGTAATCTTTCCAATGAAATGGAAATGATACATATCTAGAACAGTTTCTGACATGTAACAATAGTTCATCGATATTTATTGGGTACATTACTTGAAGTCTACTTTTCAATTGTTTTAGCAAACATTTGTCCGTATTAATAGTAATAATATTGGCTTCTACATGTTTGCATATCGTTTAATATTCACAGCAACACTAAAAGGTAGTGGCTGTTATCACCTCTTTAGAAGACAGGCAAACTGCCACTGAGGAGTTTTTTTAAAAACTTTCTGAGGGTCATGGAGATAGGAAAAAGTAGACCAGAAACTGAAACCCAGGTCTGCCTCTTTACCACCGCCCCCCCATCCCCGTGTTTGTTGGGACTAGCCTACTGTGAGTTATGCACTGAGTTAGAAGGTGAACAAACAGGGGTGCCTGAGTGGCTCAGTTGGTTGAGCTTCACACTCGTGATTTCAGCTCAGGTCATGATCTCAGGGTTGTGGTTTCAAGCCCTCCCTCGGGATCCTTGCTGGATGTGGAGCCTGCTTGGGATTCTTTCTCTCCCTCTGCACTTCTTAACCACCCCTTCCCCCTTGAGTGCTTTCTCTCTGTTTCTCTCTCTCGGAAAAAAAAAAAAGAAAGAAAGGTGAACAAAGGTGCCTTAATACAGAGTTGCCATCTTCAATGAATAATCTTATTAGTACTTCAAGGTGCATATTAGGATCCCCATTTAACAGATGAAGAAACTAAAGTTGAAACCGAATAAGTGACATGAGTAGGGGTGCATAGCTGGGATTTGAACTCAATATTGTTTGCTTTTACCACCTCTTTTCCCATCATGTCAGTCTATTATGCAGCTAAGTAAAGAACCACTGGGCTAGTGAAGGGCCTCTCTTATTCCATCAGATGAGATATTTTGCAGCAAGATGATTGCATCAATTAATGTGCTCTGGTTGGAGGCATCAAAAATGGACTCTCATTGGGTTGAAGTCGAAAGAGCAAGAAGGGAGATTATGGGAAGGCTACAAAGACAGCTCATAAAATTGAAAGAGTGGCTGGGCTATCAAGTTCCAAGAAGAAAGAAATGGGGTGCAGACCTCAGCAGTGGGTGGGTTAGTGTACATTCTCTCCAGGTGCCTCCTTCATGGGGGGCTGACTCTATCTTACTTCTGTATGTTTCTGCTTAAATTACACTTCTTTAGAAAGAGACTCAGACTGGGCCAGTGAGGTTAGGTTCTCATACTTGTAGTCCAAAGGGTAGAAGCTACCTAAGAAGGAGCTGTGGTTTTCATATTGAGGGGGGAAAAAAAAGGCTACTGAACACATCACCTCTAACCTCACATTTTACAGATAAAGAAACTGAGGTTCAGGGAGTTCTCAAAGCCACCTAATCCTTGATCTGAGAAAGTTGCAATTAAGAAAAATGTCAAGTTTGTCCTTACAACGTTAGGTCTCTTGTTTCTGCCTTAATGACACCTCTCATGGGGCCTTTGTGCTTCCTCATTAAGGCCTATACATTATAAATGGTCAGCCATTTAGAGCTTAGTTTAAACCTAAATGTTGCTGGATATATTTGTAGTATAAAACTCACTTTAAGATGTGTAAGGCCTTATTCCCTATAAAAGATACCCTAGGAACTGCCGAACAGAGAGAGGAGAGGCATTTACTAGGTAAAGAGATGTCTTCCAAAATTCTTAAAAGCTTGGACACCAATGTACTACTCATCTTTCTCTACTGAGCACTTTAGGATAACATTTCAGGTACATTTCACAAAGCCTATGCCTGGCCTTCTATATGAATGCCAGCTTAAGAAATTATGTTGGCTTTCTCAATATTTTCTCAAAATTTCAATTGACAAAGGCATTGAACTTTCTTGATTTAATTAGCTACAGAATCATGACCACAGATATTCTCAAGCAAATTTTTGAACCCTCCCATCACATGGCACGTATCTGTCAATATAAAACAGAGCCAATCCACCTTGCATGTCAGGTTACTAGCGTTAAGATTGTGTCCAAAATACTATCTTTTCCCAGAAAAAACTCAAACATGTTATGACTATAGTAACCTTCCCAGGTAAACCCCAAATTGCTCTTTGCCCTGTTGAAGCAGATCAGATTGTGCCAAGATCGCCGCAGTTGGAAGTCATCTGTTTGAGCTCCTTTTACCATTTCCACTAGCTAATAGAAAAATTCAAAACTTCAGTTCAAAGTGCTTGGAACAGTCTACAGAGAGTTCAGAACCTTACAAGACCCGAACCTGAACTGGTTTCTTTAACAGCCGCAGTGGATGTTGATAGCCCTCTGGGAATTAATCTCACAATCAGACCACAAGAAAGATCGAGGATAAGAGTGACGAAGTTAGGGCAGAGACATGAAGATCTTTCGTTAGGGTTTAAAGAGAAAAATGTATTCAGAACATCAATCTCGGTAGCCTAGGCTGACAGATGATGTTTTAAGAAATAACCATCAACAGCAGGGAAATCGTTTCTTTAATTGTACAATCACTTTTGGAGCTCTTTGGAGTTGTCTGCATAAACTCTTTTCAAATACAAACACATATACACACCCACACACATCTATTGAGAGCAAATACCCATTGCTGTAGTTAATGGAGTGAAATACGGCCGAAGTGGGACTAGGAGAGCAGCAGGGGAGGAATTGTGGAAGCCAAGTTAACTGCTTTGATACAAACTGATTTTTTTGGTCTTTTCCAGCAAGACCATATATTATTGTGCGTTGTGTTAGGATGGGGATGCTTTCTGTAATGAGGGCACTGGATAGGATAAAAGGTCAGCAAAATACTACGACTGAAGTTTTCTTTACCTCTTTCAATTCAGGATCTTCCGCTTTCTACACTTTAGTGTACTAATGCCTTCAGTGTTATGGGACATTATGATTACTCTGTACTTGCCAAGACCCCGTCCTCACCTAGGATTCTGCCTGGGGAGGAGAGATTCCAATATGGGAATCGTGTCAAAAACTGGGAAGGTGTCACAAAACAGCCACTGCCATGATAAAGAGCTAAAGGGATTGATTTATGAGGATGGATTAAAACAACTTAATGGAGTGGCCAAATCACGACCCAACTCCATAGGACTGTCATACGTTTTGAAGTTAGAAGGGACTTTTGTAAGCAGGAAATCTCAAGGACATAATAGGTCGTAGAAGGGGAAAAAAGAAAAGATCTTCACCTGGCCGGTGTGTTGCATACAGGGCTGAGACCACGGCGGGTTAGCAAGTCAAGACTTAAGGTTGCTCTCCTCAGAGTGATACAGTGCAAGTGTCTCCTCGGAAGTGGAACACACAATTCTGGAAGCATGCTAAATGTCAGTGCACAATGTCTCTTAGAAAGCCACGTGAGAGGGGCTGAATGAGATGACTTCATAGGTCTTTCCAAATCTCTAGTGTCTATGAGTCTGTCATTTTTTGAGTCATTATTTTTGTGGGGTTTTTTTCAAATTCATTATGGAGACAAAAAGACTTCAATCTTAATGCCAATACGTGCCTTCAAAGTCCAAAGAATCTCTCTGACAGTCTATTTACAGACTCATCAAAATAATTATTTCAGCCATTTCGGTAGTACAGTAATGGTAATCTCTGCATCCTAATAAAGGTACTTTCCATTATTAAAAAACAAAAAAACAAAAACAAACAAAACAAAACAAAACAAAACCACCCCGAGACATAACTTCTTTTTCTAGCTAAAATGTGAAAACTGTCATTTAATGATGTTAGTTCCATAATGGTCATTTTCTTAGGAGGAAAATATATGTTGGCACACACAAACCTGCCATACTTCCCTATTTTCTTGCTCTATTTTCGTGATTACTGTTACTATAAGGAATGAAGATTTAGTACCTACTGATCAGCAGTAGTAAAATTAAGATTTTTTTTTCTAATTAGAGCGCTTACCGGCATAATTCTAATATGATAGGACAGGAGCTACCCATAGAGGATTGGCTTCTGAATCACTGATCTTGGACAATCTTTCAGCATTGATTTACTGCATTGTTTTGAGTATGCCACTTAATCTCGCTGTGCTTTTGTTTCTTCTGAAGAGCAAAGAAGAAAAGAAACTGCAGCAGCATTAGCAACCACTGCCAGTGTGGGAAACAGGATTTTCCTCAACACCCTTCTGGAATTTCCCGAGGATAAGGAAGATCTTGCATTAAGGGCTTCAAGCTACTTAAACTAGTAGGAAAACAAACCTGACCTACTTAAAATTTTCCTGTTTTTATGACACTTCAGTGGATGTAGTAGATACTCAATAAATGCTCCATTGAGCTGAATTACCAATAATTTCCCCAGCAATCATGTCAGCTTAGAATATGCATTTTTTGATAGTGTAACCTTAATGTCAGAGAACGGTATTCTTGGAAGTGAACAATAATTGTAATTACTTTTCCTAAAGGGAGCATTAAATTTGAATGCCTAAACTCTGTGGTATTTAGCAAACAGAAATAGACACTCATTCATTATTTTAGGCGCAAGACTTTGTGAAAATAAGTAGAGAACTTTGTAAAAATAATCAGAGAGGTCTCTTGGTTCCATGCTGTGGTCAACCCCAGGGCAGAAATGGGGAGAATGGAGGTCAATGAAATTTCTGATTCTAGAACATACCTAACACAATTGAAGTCACCCTCTGCTGAGAGTGAGGGTTCTACTTTAGCAGAAGAATAAATGCAGCCAGGAATGGGAACAGAGAGGCCAGAATCAGAACGAAATCTCACTTGAAGAAAGGCTTTTTGAACATGGCACAATACATATGAACTTTCACATCAGGGCCCTTTGAAAATCTGACCAAATAAACTGGGAAGCCCTAATCAATAGTTAATAACCATATCAGAAACCAGTCAGCTCCTTCTCTAAGGGGGGCGCTGATACACATGCTAAGGGAATGGGGGTAACTGAGGCAGATATCGAGCTATGCCCAGTGATGAAATTTTTGCCTTTAGTTTGCAGATGATTAAGACATATTTTTTTTTCTTCCGGGTCAGGGTGTGGATTTTAGGTGTATAAGCTGTTTTAATTTTTCACTTTACATCAGGTTTTAAATGCAGTCTGAGTGGGGAAAAAAATTCCAAAGTACCTTTGAAAATATTATTGTTCTTTTCTTGCTATGAAATTGATGATGCTTAGGTCTCTTTTCTCACGATTTTTCCAAGTAAATGTTGTATTTTTATGATTTTGCTTTTGAACCTATTTTCAGTGTTGTTTTCTTCACTTTAGCGCTTTGTGATGTCATGTATTATTGTGGATCTATACAAGTTTGAGTGACCTTTTCAGTCAGGGTTCAACCAAAGGCAAATGAATCATCAGAGATATGGCTTGCAGTGGGACACAATAATTTTATTTCACTTGTATTAAAAACGGAAAAGGATATCAATTGTTTCAAGAAAATATAGCATCACTTGTGCAAAGTAAGAGCCAATCTTTACAAAAGAATGGGATGTTGCTCACATACACTTTTTTTCGGTACCTTCTGATGGATACCAGTGTCAGGGACCGGGGTATAGGCAATTGAAGACCCAAATATGTCATTGGCTGATAGAAACAATTTAAGCCCCCTTTTTAGTGACTTGTCATAATATTAGACAATGTGAATAAAGGAAATAATTTACATTATGAAAAACTCCACAAACAAATTCTGTAAATAATATATGCTGAAGAGCAGTGTGTAGCTCCAGCGGAATATTGCTTAGAGAGATTTTGTTTAAAACATTTATTGGAGGCATATATTACAGTATATCATTTACTGGCTGGAAGCCATGCAATATGTGTCTTTACAAAAAAAAATTACCTTGTAATATGAGCCCCTCCAAGGCATAATTATATAATAAAGTTCTTATTGGGAAAACTGGAAGTAGGCCAAGGCTTGTCCAAATATAGTGAATGTCAGAGCCAAATTTATTATCCTTAGCTATTAACAGGAGAAGGCAGGTTTTGTTTACCAAGCCTAATTCTCTCCTAATTACAGCCACTATAAAATAATTACTATCCATGGGATAACAACACAAGACAGAGTGACTAACAGAAGAAACTGCAGGGGTTAGAAAACAGAGTGCAATTCTGTGTCATTTTGAACAGCTTGTGTACTGCCATGAACAAATTAACGGACTTCATTAAGGAATTATGTTTTAAGAGTGGCTTTGCGGTGAAGCAGTAAAGCAATTAATGCATCTTATTTGGTCCTAGATCTGAGTTGTAGTGCAGTTGGAGACAGCAACTAAATTTTTTTTTTAAATTTTTTGATGTATCAGGTTTAATAGGATTCAACCACATTACCGGGCGAGATGGTTAATGAGCGTAGACAAAAGACTCTATTTTGGACAAATGATATCCAGCCCCTGCTAACTTGTTCCGTCTTTATGAGCAGATTTCTTACCGTGGTGATTTTAATAATCTACTGAAGACAAATGCCAACTTTTATCTAATTCCGTTTCACAACCTACTCTTATGTCCTAAACTCTGTTGGATTAGACTTTTGATGAAAGGTGTAGTTTTCAGAAAAGCAAGAAAAATATATCCATTTGAGCCACAAAACTGGGAACTTGAAATATTATTTCAATATTTCATATTTGCTTTCCACACAAATCAAAACGGAATATTATCCAGTTGAAACATGATGCTTCATTAAATTCTCAATGTTTCCCGTTCCCACATTCCCTAACCTCTTCCATCTCATCACAGAGCCCCAGAGGTGTAAAGAAACCTTGCTGTAGATCTTTGTACCCTTGAAATACATGCACCAGAATCAACCACTATTCTTACTACTTGTGCACAATGGCAAAAGGGGAAAAGGTCAAGCTGTGCCTCTTGCTGGTTCTGTGTCTTTTCTCTCTCCACACCCCCCAACCCCACCCCTCTCTGTAAAGGGTCATTTCTCCCTGCAGCAGGAAAAATGCTCCTGTTTTGGTGACTTGGTGAACACGTACAAACTCAGCACACTTGGGGAGTCTGTTTTAGATACTCCTTTTAATAGGCCTCCAGATGGCCACATAAAAGCAAGAGGATTATTATAGCAACTCCCAACCGGGCCATTAGAGATAAAGGTGGACCAAAGTTTCCTTTAAAACCATTTTTTTTTTTTTGAGGAATATATGATCTGATCATAAAAAAAAAACCTCGATATAAAAGTAGGGGAAGAAGTTCTACATCCAGAAATTCATTTTGGCATTCTAGTTCTTTCCACAAATGTCCTTTTATGCCAATAAAGTCACTTGGTTTAAAGGTAGAGCCCCAAAATGTAAGTTTGGTCTTTTCCCAACAAAGTTGTGACATGCTTTCGTGTTTTTTTTAATTTAAAAAGCCTTTTCCCCCCTCTTTCTTATTCTCCAGACACTGAACGTTTCTATAGAGAACTAAAGTTAAGAAAAGAATAGGCAATAAAGAGATTTTTGAAAAAAAAATTTCACGTGGAAAGGAAATATTCTATCATAATATATATATCACACACATAGATCACATGTATGGATCATATATATGTGTACATCACCTCCTCATTGTACAATCAATTACAGAAGTGTCATTGAACGTCTCCTTTCTTTTTCTACTACCAGAAGCCACAATAGCTCTGAGGTTGAAAGCAGGACTGGCTAGCTTTACACAGTATAATCACGGTTGCCTCTTTCCTACTTTGTCCTTTCTGTATTTTCAAAATATTCCAATAAGCACGTTTCATTTTATTTTTAACAAAAAGTTTTGTTTTGGGCATCACCACCCACACCCACAGCCCTCCTACTCTACATACACACTTCTGTTCGCGAGGGGGCAAATCAAACATAGGCTGCTGTTATCTAAATACTGGGCAAGTTTTTCTCCATTCAGTCCCACTACAGTTATACTACGAACTCCTCCCAGATTCTAGGATTCTAGAGTTAACTTGCCGGCATGCCTTAGTTTGAACTGTGGCCTTTCATCTTTTCTCATCTCTCCTTGGGAATGTGAGGGAAAAGTTGGAAGAGACAGTATTGAGAATAACTAGCTAGTTCCATTTCGAACTGGAAGTTTCCTTTATCATTCTCATTATTGTTGTTATGCAATATTTCAAACACATATGAAATATTTCAAACACATAAAGTACAGAGAGTAATAAACACTCATATTCACTAAGATTTAGCAAATGTTAATGCATTATAAAAAGTTTTACATAGTTGTTTGAAGTCTTTTTTTTTTTCCTAGTAAAATGTTACAGGGAGTGTTGGAAACCCACTTTGTCCCCTCAACTGCTGTCATGAAGCTCCTTCATTTCTATTTTCCCACCTTCCTAAGGGTAAAATAACCACTGCCTGAAAATTGTTAACTTTCACATCCATGTTTGTATATGTTTACTACATATGTAAATACCCATAAGTAATATACTATTCTATGATTTTAAACTTACATTAATGTCATCACTCTGCCCCTTGCTTTTTCACTCACCATTATGTTTTCAAGATTTATCTGTGTCGATGCATGTAGAATTGATTCATTTATTGTAATTGCTATATAGGTTTCCGTCATGAATACGATTACAACACGATTCATAGATGCATAGTCCAACTGAGAACAAGGCCACCTGTGTTGTGTAATTTAGGGGATGAAAGAGAAGAGTCCTTTCCTTTCTGGCTTGTGATGTTTTAATTTTTATACTAAAGACCTTTGTTGTTGTTTAAAACCACATTTTAAAATGTCACAAAATAAGACAGTGACAACAAAATGAGCCTTTTTTGTAAATTACACCCCTCCCTGGACGAGTTCATCCTTTGGCAGTCTTGTAAACGTAAACGTGGAAGAGCCCACGATGATGTCGGCCACAGTGGCAGAGGGAAGTCAGGGGAGAGGAAGAGAACTTCTGCCATGTCTAGTAAAGGCTAGGGCTACCAGAAACCACAGCCTCTTCATAATGAATGAAGAAGTTGGTCCAGAAACTTTTATTTATTTATTTATTTATTTATTTATTTATTTATTTATTTATTTATTTTTATTATGTTATGTTCGTCACCATACAGTACATCATTAGCTTTTGATGTGGTGTTCCATGATTCATTGTTTGCGTATAACACCCAGTGCTCCACGCAGAACGTGCCCTCTTTAATACCCATCCGAAACTTTTAAAGCTTATAGCCCAGATTCAATTAATATCATAAAAACAATGCATTGACATGGTGGATGGTAAGGACGTGGCAATGCACCGTGTCAATGATTCACAGATCCCGAATTATGTATTAATGTGATAGATCCTAATGGTTCTGCTATCTCAGTGCATTAACTGCTGAGTTATATTAAAACTGGTGGGATATGTGGTGTCAATCCAAGCATTTCCAGACTCTTTTGCGTCTTCGTTTCAATCTATCTAGTTTAAAGACTTTCAAACTCCATTTAAAAAGTAAACACAAATATAAATTTAAAATGTTACAGTGCTATGAGATGTCTGAAGAAGGCAAAGATGGTTGACTCAAGGTCACTAATATCCATTTATCAGACATCAAGTGTAACATGCTGCATTCTGAAGCACTGTTTAGTAGGAAGTAAGAACCAGCAGCATTAACGCCATTATCAGTGACCTCTCTTCTCAGGGATATAATTTTTCAATACACCTGTTCACTGTGGTCAGCTCTAAACACAGGTAAAGTAAACATCAACCTTCAAAATATATTTCAGGGAACCATGGGGCAAAAACAGCCTTGCCAAACTCTCTTTCCCACCAACTTGTCACAGGGTCCGAAATTCCCTTCATTTGGAATTTTAATTCCTTTGACTTGAGGCATTTTATCCAGAAGAGTTCATAATATGAGATAAATATGATTAAGGAAAATAACACACTCAACTTTTATCATTCATTGAGATCTAGTAGAAGTATGTTCATATGAGTTGTTAACCAGTTACCAGCAATAGCTTGGGGGAAAATGGAATAGTTCACTGTCATATTTTGATGGGTGAAGAGAAGAAAAATCTATACTGTAAGAAGCTGTCCGGTGGGATTTGGAAGTAAAGAAGAATAGGGGACCAGGGGCGCCTGGGTGGCTCAGTCGGTTAAGCGGCTGCCTTCGGCTCAGGTCATGATCCCAGGGTCCTGGGATCGAGCCCCATGTCCGGCTCCCTGCTCAGCAGAGAGCCTGCTTCTCCCTCTCCCTCTGCCTGCCACTCTGCCTACTTGTGCTCTCTATCTCTCTGTCAAATAAATAAATAAAATCTTAAAAAAAAAAAAAAAGAAGAAGAAGAAGAATAGGGGACCAGAGGAAGCACCAAATAGTGAATGCTTTGGAAGTTGAGGAGAGAGGATAGTGAGAGCTGAGAAAAGGGCATTGGAGAATAACTGTGTGTGTGTGTGTGTGTGTGTGTGTGTGTGTGTGTGTGTTAGGTGTGTACATGAAAAGTTCCTACTTTAGGATTTTGCCCTTGGCTAAGTCTTTCTGTGTACAACTAAGTCTTGTCCCTTCTTTTACACATATTATTTTGCCTTTACTCTAATTTAAAGCTCAAAAAAGAAATTCCCTTGACACCTCAAGACATACTCTATGAACTAATACGTATCTCATAGCCTTGTACAAGATGTGGTTTTTTTTCTCTTGAGTTTTTATTTATCTCTTTACATTTGATTTTATTTTATGCTTTTTGGCCACTAAAGGAAATACTCATACAATTTTAAAATGCTGATACTGCAGAACTTTTTGTGCTTGCCGGAAGTCTGTTTGCACAGATTATGCTTCAGGTAAACACCAAGGACGTTTATGTTTGGGTAGGAATTAATTCAAAATATTTGCGTCATAAACAATACAGTCACCTATTTGCTCACAATCACACTTGGAACTTGGTTTGAACCAGCCACTTTTATATAAGCGACAGTCAACATCTCAATAATTCTGATGAGCAAGGCCACTTTCTACCTGTCTTTGAGATACTGAGCTAAATTTGAAGAATTGAGATCAGTTTCCCCTAGGAAAAACACCAACTTCAGTAGCTGACCTTGGCTGAATGTTTACCAAACGCCAGCCACTGGGAGGCAGTATTGTGTAGTAGTTAAAGTCTTGAGTTTTGGCGTCAGCTAGTCAAGGGTTCAAGTCTGACTCTAACATAAATGTGGATCAGTTAACGTAAGCTTTCATTTTTTTTTTATCTTGCAAAATGGGATAAAACCCACTTCCATTTTATGCTGTAATGAAGATTAAATGAGATCATGTGTGTTAAGTGCTTAGCATATGGCTGGTGCTCATAAAACCCAATACATCTAATCTTTAGGTGAAAGTAGGTGATTCATGGATCTAGTCCAACCTGCTGATGCTTTTCTCTCCTACTCATATGCTCCCCTAACCTCACACTTTCCTCTCCTAGAGATGGGTGTCATGGGCCCAGTTGCAGAAAGACGTTAGTATTTCTGAGGAAAATCTTTGGCATCAAGCCAGGGGTACCCAGCATGTATGCTTCTCCTGAGTGCCTCTCACCGACATTCATATCCCAGCACTGCTCGAGGGTTGTAGTGCTGCCCTTTCATCATGACCTCTACTATCTAGCACCAAACTGGCTTCAGTGACAACTGCAGTAGCCACAGCATATTCTGGGCATTTCTCCTACTTGTAAGAACATGATGTTGTTGGAAATGATGAAGTTCCAGAGTCTAGCATATCACTTAATAAATAAAACTTTATACTGCCCGGGTAGTCCCTAGTCTTTATATTCCTATCCTTGAATTTACCGTCTCCTATTAAACTTAATTATTCAAAGTAACAAATGGATATTTCACCAAAGAATCTTTGGTAAATATATCAATTTGTCTACAGAGCTACACGGAAAAACTCTGTTCTCGACATTGCATTAACATTTCAGAGACCACACAGTAGTTTATAGTTTTCGAGACAGAAAACACTTTCAAAGAAAGCCACTGGCCCAGGCATATGTGAAACCTTTACTGTGGAATCGACACTTGCCCCTGTGTGTCCAGCGTATTCACTGATTTTAATTTCACTGCTTATGTCCAGTCTTTGACAAGCTGTTTTGATGACTTCATTCACAAATCATTTTCCTATTTTCATCAATCATTGACTAAAAATAAACTAGCTTATAGATTCTTTGGGATCTTTTCTTTATGTCTTAAGAAAAAAAATAAATTAATGGTTGTTCAAAAGCCATGTTTAGGAGTAAAGTCCATTCACATCCTTTAGAGTTCAGATACTTTTTCAATTGGTTAATATATGATGATCCTGTATTCATAAAGATATCACTGATCATCAGGTTCTTCCCAAGATAAATCCTATGATAAATTCCTCTCGACATGTAAGTAAAGGTATTGCATGTTCTACAATCATTTCATTTGCAGATGAAGGGTTCTTGTATTTGCCCTTAACTTTTCTGGGCAGAAATTCAGAAGCAGAACTCTGGCCTGTTAAGAGGCACAGCTGTACCCTGCAGGTAGAATGAAAAGGTCCTAGATGAGGTCTTGAATGCATGTCCGTACATGCTTCACACTGCAACCTAATGTGCAGCCGCGGACCACCCCACCTGAGATAATAAATGAGAAATTCTCAGGGCTGTTGAGCACTTTGCAAATTTTCACAGTGGATCAGCACAAACTTAGTTAGCACAGGTGTTCACATAATTGTGATTCATTGGAAAAATTCTCAGTGCTCAATAGCCCTCACACTTTTCCCTCCTAGGTGCTGGTTGAGTGTGAGTATATTGTGGGGAAATGTGCCATGATGTTGGGCTCCACTGGCTCTTGGCTAAAGGGTGTTGGGCTGATAAAAAAGAACTGCTAAATGTGTCCAATTCTCTTGGTCCATTTGCTTAAGTCTCTGAAACTGGAGAATGACATGTATTCAATAGTTCAATAGCTAGAAACCAAGTCCAACATTAAAAAAGAAATCCCTTCTGATATTGGATAATATTAAGACTTTTTCTGAGGTTATTTTAAAAATCATTAAATCCCAAATAATGTAAAGGTCTCATTCCTCATTTTTCTTGCATTGTAGCTGCCATCTTCTGGGGAACTGTGCTCGGTCCCATCTAATTGCCAGTTCTGCTCATTTCTTAAGGTTGGCCACCATTTAGAATACAACTCAGAGGTAATCATTCTGAACTAGTGAGACAGCTCACTCTACAGTCAGCCTTTTGTATCAGTCTTAGCTTGTCTGTTGACAGAGTGAAACAAAATGATCTGATACAAGATTTGCATAGCCTTTAATGCAATGAATTAAATAACTAGGGGATTTAAAAAAAACTGATCATATAGTTTATGAATATTGATTAGGCTCCTACATTGTGCTTGACTTCGTGGTAAGTACCCTGAATTTGAGGATAAAGTAAAAGAGAAAATGTCTGCCTATGCTTCATGTATGATCCACATATGGCTGCTTTACTCTACGATTTTTTTAATAAACAGTGAATTAAAAGGATTTCAAATTTCTATGGTTTCCTCTATTGAAAATTACTTCAGCAGGTTTGCCTGCTGTTGATTCCTGTGTCCCTGCCCACAGAATTTCTTCTTAAGGGAAGTGATCAAACAGATCATACTTTCTATTTCTGTTAAACTTCCACTAATTTCTTTCAAGCATTTGATGTATAAGTCTATGCTGATTTGAATGGATCTATAGACTTTTTCCAACTTTTTCCTAAGGGAAGAGCAAACACGTGCTTTCATAAATTATTTCAAATGATCAACTAAAGATATAAACCTAAGCACAGATGCAAAAACCCTCAGTGGTCCTTATACTACCTCAAACCAAGAACCTACCTGGTACCATCACAAAGGAGGGTCCAGGTCTTTTTTTTCTTTATTCTGAAATACCGCAGCTCTTCTCAAAAATGGATGTTTCTCCATTTTCCAATAGAGAAACAGAGCATTAGTACTGACAGAAATCCCACATCTTTCATCAGCTACCTCATGTTCCCAAATGAGACACTAGGCTAATAGACACATTATTACTAGCAGATGCTTTAGCCCCCCACCCTTATACTCTCCCCTATTCTTTTCACCTACAGGGGACCAGGGTGTCACTAAGAATCCAGCTGTCTGAACTGGAAACAGAATTGTATGACCTTAATGTCTCCTTTTCTCTGAATTCTTGCTGAACTTACTAAATCCTGCTGGTCTCTCTAGATTCGGAAAGCCATTCCAAAGAAGAGAGGAAAAAAACCGCATCTGAGATACAGCAACACTTTCATGAAATTTCAGAATTAAAAAAAAAAAAAATTCAAAAAGGAAAAGATCCAAAAATAGAACACTTACTAAGGAACTAAAATGTTTAAATTGTGTTTCTAGAAGATTCTGTTGTTTGTTCTTGATCCTTATCAGAGTTTGGTTTTGAGAGAACAGGGCATGGAAAGGGCAGTGGATCCCTGTAGAAATATACAGAAGGTATGCTACTCTTGTCCCTGTAGGTGTGGGAGTATCAACAGGTGAAAAATCATTCTCCAACTTAGCGGTGGGACAGGGAAGGAAGTTGGTCCAAAGCTAATGAAAAACTTTTGAAGTCTTAGATAAAAATAGTAATATTTATTGATAGGTGTACACAGAGAATATTTAGTATAAAAATTGTGGAACCCTAAGGTTGCTAATAGTGGTACAAGCACTTCATTGTCCACAAATGTCTATTAAATTATGTTCTCTAAAATCAACATTTATCATACTGAAATATATAGACTGTCTAAATAGTAAGTAATATCTGAAGCCCAAATAGCAAATTGATGAAGTCAGGACATTTTACTGTCAAGATCACCTTTTTTTATTGTAAGAAATTAACTTTTAGTGAATATCTAAGCTTATGACGGTATTTGTGAACCACACAGATCGCTGCTGAGAACTGCAACTCTAATTATTTTTGAAATACCTCTTCATTCATTGATGTTTATTATTGCCATCCTAAGACACAAAGTTTTAGATTTCTGCTCAGTAGTATAAATAGACTTCTCTGATTTGTTCAGTCTTATTTCCAAACTGCAGGCATTAGTTGGTGTGTTATCTTTAATAGTGAAAGATATACTATTCCATCTTTAAAGCCATGATCAAGATGTTTTTCAGGCTTGAAAATGAAATATCCATAGCATTTTTTTTTAGCTCAATCAAACCTCTTTCCTGTCTCTCTCTCCCTCTCTTCTCCCCTATCTTTCAACACCAGCATGAGTGCTAATTTATGTGATGATTCTGCTATTCTAATGTTATTCTACAATTCACAAACAAGGCACTTTACATCCTTAAAATTTGTCTCCAAAATACTGCAGCCTTGTTCTGATATTATTCCTACGTCTGACTTCTTACATAACTATATATTTTTGTTTACAATTCTTTAGTAGGATATAGTGAGTTTTGCATTGGCCACTAAAATAATACTTAAATCATCTTTATAAGAAATAAGAGAAAAAATGGATGCATTCTTTCTTTTCTGGAGTGGGATACTGGCCTTGGATATCAGTAAGACCAGTGGAATATGTTAGAAATATCATGTTTCAAAAAAATCTGTGTCGGAGCCGGGGAGAGGAATGCCTAAAGAGTTTGCAACATTATTTCTTGTGCTAGTCTCCCTGAGAGTATATTAAAAACAAAGTAACCTCTCTTGGGTCTGGGATGCTTTTGGTATACCCTTGCTGAGGGCAGTGGAAGGGACCAGATGGTCTCTTGAGGTCTCCTCCAAGCCTCTCACACCCTAATACATGGTCAGAATACAAGAGATCCAAATTTATTCTCATTTTGAGGAAGGTATTCTTGTAGGTTGGCCCCTTTTTCATCCAGATATTGTTTAAGCTACATTAACTTGCTTCTATTAGGGAGAATTGAATTCCTGTGGTATTGGAAGGAAAAAAAAAATCCTCTTGCATCAGATTCAAATGTTTTCCAGATCTACTGGTGGTAATTGACATAATTCATTTTAATGAGTTAGAAGTATTTGAAGAGCTTTCAGTGAAAACATGTGGGGCCACTCTATAAATTCCTAGGCTTTTAGAACCCCCTCGGTCTCCAGTGTTTCTACATTTGCCATATCCAGTAAACTGATAAACAAAAATGATTTATTGTAAAATAGTTATAAGTAAAGAAATGTCCTCTGAGGATACAATAATTGTTTTCATTTTCCTTTCCCCAGGGCCAGTGGTATAATAAAATGCTAATAGATGCAAATTATGCATGATCTTTAATGCATACTAAAGAGAGACCATTTAAAAATCAGGTACCTTTTGTTGGTGAGTAAGCAGTGGAATATTGTTTTCTTTTTAAGGTCTGGTGCAAACCGGGAAGGTTCCTTTCTGGATTGTCAGCATGTACAGGCCCACCTCCAGCCTGCTCCAGTTAGACATTCCAGAGGAGGGGTGGAGGCAGAATAGGGGGAGGAGAAGAGGCAAACAAAAACATCTTTGGCTCCAAATGATTCCATAAGGAAATCTTGGAAAGAAAAACAAGCGTCACCCCAACTGGACAGCCGCTGCGACTTAAAGAAGAGAAAATTGAAATACATGAAAAATCAATGAGGTAATAATTAAATTGTGGGGCACAGCGTACAGCAGTCGGGACACTCCATGCATTTGGTAATGGAGACAGGGAACTGAAGTCATCAGTAGTTAAGAGGGAGCAAAGAACAGCCCTCATCTGGAAGCTAATTTCATGATGAGACACTAAAAAACACATACCTGCTACAGTATAGAGGATATTTATAGGAGGTTAAAGATACAAATTAAAGTCCAGGAGCCTATACATTCCTGATTACCCAGCATTCTTAAATCAGTCCTCCTCAGTCTCACACCTGGGGTCTCAGCTGCAGTGTAGCTGTCATTTACGCTACCCATGGCCCACGATTGATGACAGTCATTCGCTGATGAAGCTGTATACATCATTTCTGTCCGAGCTGCACTGGCCAGATGGACCCTGACCATCCATCGCCTGTCAGGGACGCATCTGTTCACACTGCTGCTAGGGGTACTAACAAGTCATTGGCTTTCCAAAAGGACAGTGTCAGCTGGATAGGGCACAACATAAAAACTGGTGTTGCTGGGTCTTTCTTTCTTTTTTCTTTCGTTTCCTTTTTTAAATCAAGAAACGGGTTGGTTTGTTTTTTTTTCCCTCTCAATAGGGGATACATTGCATTAACTTTTTTAAAAAGTAGAAGTAGGGATATCCAAAAGATCAGAGACACTTTATCAACTTCGTATTGATAAAGCAAGTTGGTTTTCTTTCTGAAATTTGTTGTTGATGATGTCATTAATAAAATATCGTCCATTTGAGATTATGATATGAAAATGTGAAGATCTGGGAAGTTTCATTACCAATATTTGTTTCTATTATGAAAAGTCATTGATGTCTGTGTACTCTTTTGTTCCAAATCCAGGTTAATGTTACTTGTTTTACTTCTTTGTATTAAATAAAATTATCTCTGGGGCTGAAAGAAAATGTAATCCAAAGAAAAATTTGCAATATGTTTCCATAAATCTAATCAGTAACAAGATAGTCCTAATCCAAAGAAAGTTCTGTAATAAATTTCCATAAATCTAATCATAGTAAGATAGTTCAAGTCTGGTGAAGACCATGTTTTCATGTTAATTTGTTGCCACTTTAAAATGTGTTTACAAGAAAAGGAATTGTTTTATCATCTGGATGAAGAAGTACCTGTGGTTTAATTAGTCCTTCTGTGTCAAGAACCATTTGGGCACTTTCCCTATATTTTCTGGGCATTTTCCCTCCATTTGCTCTTCACGTCCATATGAGGTAGAACTCTTATTCCCATTTTCCTGATCAAGAAACTAAAGAATAAAGAGTTAAAGTTTCCACATGTAGTGTTAGTGGAAGAACTGGGATTTGGGCCCAAAGTAGTTCTGACACCAAAGTCCAGAGGTTAATTTCTTTTTGATTTGAGCTCCTAAAAATGATCTTCAGATATGGATCAAAACAGTCATTACTGCCCAGCATCCCGATACCTTTTCTAAATTTTTACTTTTGTTATAAAAAAAATAAGATTATTTTGCCTTGGCTGAAATTTAACAAGAGGGATTTTAAATTAAGCAAGAATGAGAACATGAGTCAAAATCAGACAATTAATTGGTTTCTTTTTAAAATTAAAGATAGAATTTACATTTTAAAATCTACTTTGTCATGTAGAGACATGTTTCAAAAAGATTCATAATCAACACCCACAGAATGTTTTTAAGTGAATAAAAGTTTAAAATCTACTCAAAATGATGTTGAAGAAAGCAGAGCATGTGGCAAGACCAGTCTTCAACAGGTAAGCAAAGCAGAGGCAACTATTAGGATGAATATGAAAGTGAGTGGGTATCCATAGAGACCCTTAAAATAAAATTATTTATGAATACATATCTCAAGCACAGCCTCCAGCTCTTTATTGCTTCAGTTTCCTGATTTTAAAAAAATGAAAAAAAAAATGCACACTTTTTTTTTTCCATCAATGGAATTGTATTTTACAAACTTGGGTAAAAACTTACTGTAAAAGAAAAGAATCTAATTTTACTAGATGGAAAACTGATAAAGAGATGAGGCCATTTTCAAGGTCACAGAGGAGGCATTTCTATATTGGCAATGTGAGGCACGTTGTTGAAAAATATGAGTGACTATAAACCTCATTTTGGCTGTCAGCTTTGGCAGCGGCAAGAGATCTGCAGGGAAATTTCTCCATAATTCTCCATTTTGGCTTCATAAATTGGCAAACCACATGGTTTTTCTTGCTATGAAGGTCTTAACCTCCAATTAATTTACTTTGCTCTTTTTCTTACAAATTTTCTTCCTGTAGAAATATGGTAAAACTTTGAAACAAAACTAAATTTCTTGATGTCTTCTACTGTTTTAACTCATGAGCAAATATATTTTTACAAAGAAAGTTTCCATAAATATGCAATGGTAAGTCTATATAAACTGATTGCCATTCTTGGTTCCTCCTGCATTCAAATATGAATGGTCCACACTCTAAAGGAATTTATAATTCCTGAAAGGAGAGGGGAATATTGACAAATAACTACAAACAAGCTAAAATGTCTTTAAATTGTAAAAACAATATTATAAAATTTGAGATGAGATTTCTTACAGCTGAGATAGTAAAAAAAAAAATCTTTATGGAGGAGGTAGTATTTGAAATGTCTTTTTAAAACAATGTTTAATTTTTAACTAATTTCTACATCCAATGTGGGGTTCTAACTCACAACCCCAAAATCAAGATCCACTGACTGAGCCAGCCAGGCAGCCCTTGAAATGAATCTTGATGAATTTATTTAGGAACTTAATTTCTGTTAGACAAGAGATGGCATCTCAGGTAAAGGAAACAGATTTATCACAGGGCTCCAGGTAGAGAATCAAAGGTCAGAAGACGTAATAGTGAGGACACTAATTTGTATTGCATTTGTATATTACTTATCATAGATGCTTTGTTAATGTTTTCTAAATGTGTGAGTAAATGAATGAATAGTAAAAATGAGTTAAAATCTTTAAGAGTCTTGCACATCCATGAGTTAGAATTTACAATTCCATCATAAAAAAACAAAACAAAACAAAACAATAAGCTCTATAGTGGTAGGTAAGAAACTACTCTTTTCAAAAATATGCATGTACTATAAATCCTCATCCCTGGCTCCCATGAATATGTACATGGTGAGAGGGGTTTTGCAGAAGTGATTAAAGGTGGAGATCCTGAGTTGGAGAGACTAATTTGAATTATCTAGGTGTGCCCAACCTAATCGAATGAGTTCTTAAAAGAGAACATTTCCACACTTGGTTCAGAAGGAGATGTGACTGGACAAAGCATGAGATAGAGATGACATTGCTGACTTTGAAGGTGGAGAAAAGGTGCCACGAGCCAAGAATGCAAGCCTCTAGAAGTAGGAAAAAGCATGGAAAAAAAAAATGGATTCTCCCCCAGAACCTCCAGGAAGGAATGCAGTTCTGCCAACACTTTCATTTTAGCTCCATCTGACCCATGTCAGACTCTGACCCACAGATAATGAACGTGTGTTGTTTTAAGTCCCTAAGTGTGTGGTCATGCATTAAGGCAGATATATCTATTTTGTGTTGTTTGGGCATACCGCAGTTTATAGGTCCACCAGGATATTTTCAAACATTGTGTTGCCACCTGGGAAGTCAATGCTGAAAATGTACATATAAAAATTGGGATCAAGCTCTAGGAAGAAAAAGGAATTCATTACTAAAATGCATATAAGATATCTGTGATTAAATGATAGGCTGAAATGTCTGTGTTAATTCGTATGTTTGCTTTTCAATAATAAACTTAATATTGAGATATTGGGAGTTTTCAGCATGATCAAGATATAGTTTGATCTTTTTTTGTTGTAATTTTGTGATCTCTTTTGCCTTTGATTCACTAGTTTTCCTAAGCAAAAAAGAAACGGGACAAGTAAGTCAGCAGAATTATTGAGTTAGATTCTGTGGAATCGTGTTTCTTCTATCTTACGTACCCCATATGAACTCTGACCACAGTCCAGTCAAAAATTATTGTTTCGATTTGAGGGGTAAAGTCTGTACATATGGTTTAAAAAAATTGAGTGTCTTGTCCCAATATTCATCCTTTCAAAACAAATGGCTATTCAGTGTGCCAGTCTTCTGTATATGTCTGGTTGACTTAAGATATAGTAAGTATTGTCTGTGAGTAGCCCACCAGAAGTAGAGAGAAGGTTAAGAATTTATCGGATAATTTAGGCAATATATATGGTCATTACAAAGAGAACTAAAGAAATGTTTAGCTCAGACTAATTTTCTTCTGGAAAAATTAGGAAAAATTGAGGAAAACGAATATAGAGTTTTGTCCTCGAGTCGCTTTTCATATGTGGATTTGTGGTATTCTTTGTTTTGTTTTGTTTTTTTGTTTTGTTTTGGTTTTTAGCCAACCAACATTGATCTTTTATTTTTTTTTAATTTTTTATTGTTATGTTAATCACCATATATTACATCATGAGTTTTTGATTGTGGTATTCTTTGTATACTGAGTAAGCAGGTGGGGGAATTAATAGATCGCGTTTTTGTAAATAAGTTAGTACTTGATAGCAACATTGCAGCCGAAGTACCGTCTCTGGGCTTTCTGGCCAGTGGCCTTCAGGTTCACGCAGTCAGGCTGCTTGCAAAATTCTCTTTGGCTTCGTTTGCTGTGCATACAAGGTTCTGCTTGTTGGGTTTTCTTTTCACTTCCAAGTTCATATGGAAGGAATTTCTTTTTTAACTTTGTACCATGCAGAACTCAGTTCCACTGTCCAATTATCTGCCTCTTCACCTCGGAATCGTCACAGAGCCTCTCCGCGATCAAGTCGGCTGAGCAAATTACTGCGCGTTGTGAGGCTAGACGGGGTGGCCGGACGTCCTGCCGCTCCCGGGACCGGCCGGGAGCCTTGTGGAGAAGTGGGCAGCCCTGAGGGACCTGGGCGGACCTCCGGTTAACCTCCCAAGGGGAAAGCAGACTCCAAGCCAATCACCGATGGCACATCGAAATATTCAACTAACCACGCACATCCTTTTGCGTTTGCGAACCCTGGGCTGGGCCACCTGTTTTTCGCTTAGCCTTGTTGCGGTGGAGGCGGTCTTTTTATTCCTGTTTGCTTTCCTTACACAAAGCCTCTGCCAGGAAAAGTCAGCCAAGTCTTACATGTAAAGTGTGACTGGACATAGACAGTGGTGACTCTCTTATCTTACGACCTGCAAATCCAGGCTGTACTCTATTCCCATGGAACTTGCTCACTTCCATTTCTTATTTTTCATGTCCCCAAGGTTAAGACAAAACAAACAAACAAAAAACACAAAAAATAAAACGGACAAACAAAAGCCCTACAACTTTCTTTTTTCCAGTTAGAATAAGGAAGTTTTTAAACCATCCACTTCTTTCCACTCTGACGCAAATTTCTATTCCATCTCAATCACATTCCGTTCATGTCATTTAAGCCTACCCAAAGATCATAAGGTGTAGAGGCAAGCAGACCTGGGACTGGTGTTCATTCTCTCAGGTATCTGCCCTGTAACATGAACAAGACACATAGGCTTTCTGTGACTATTTCCTCAATTGTAAAAACGGGTCTAGTTTCTAATTAATTTATTCATTTATTAATTCTTTAAATTAGTCTCACTCTCCTAGACACTAGAGATAGAAACATGAACAGTGCCTGTCCTCAAGGGGTTTCAGTCTACCGGTTACAGATTGCGAATTAAAAGGTAATCACTGAGATGGGGACCCTGTGTGGCTCAGTGGGTTAAGCGTCTGACTCTTGGTTTTTGACTCAGGTCATGGTCTCATGGGTCGAGGGATGGAGCCCCGGGTCTGATTCGAGGTTCAGCAGGGAGTAAGCTTGAGATTCTCTCCCTCTGCCCTTCCCCCTAGTCACATGCATGCTCTCTCGCTCTCTCTCTTTCTCAAATAAATAAATAAATCATAAAAAGTACAAATAAAAGGTAATCACGGAGAACGTGTACATGGAGCTGGGAGGAGAACAGCCCCAAAGCTCTGTGTGGTTCAAGCGCTTGGCTCTCCAGTGACCTGCGGGAGTGCAGGCAGGATCGGGGGAGATATGTAAAGTACCAGCACCCTAACAGGTAATCAATAAAGGTTCCTTCCCGGTCCAGAGGATACTCTTAATTAGTTGGCACTGTATTTTTACTTTCTCTTTTGATGTTTCACAAATGGAGTTTTAATATTTTTATGTCCCCTATTTTAAGATCCTGGCAAGATGAGACCACAGGTTTCACTTTTCTTATTAAATCTTTTACTTTAGTGGCCAAGAAGTTAAGTTCGGCCTCAGACTTCCTTGCTTGAAATCCCACCTGTGCCACCACGGGCCATTTGACTTTGAGCAACTTGCTGAGACTCTCTGGGTCTTTGTTTCTGTTTTCAGCAAATAAAAATAATAAATGTGCTTTATGGCTGGCTTAAAAGAGAAGTGTAAAGAGCTTATAAAATAGGTAATTTTAATTTTAATTTTAATTGTTCCTGTTATTATTATTATTATTTACTCTCTTGTCTTCTCCAGAGTATAATGATATAATAAAGGCTCCAGTGATATAATAAACGCTGAGTGACCAAAAGGCCACTTTTGGGTACTAATGGCATTCTTTGCTTTTTTCTTTTATTGCTGGGAGAATAGCAAAGCGCCATTTGCAGATGATGTTCTGGGATTAGTTGAGGAGCAAGAACAGGGGATACAACAGGGTTTTTTCTACCTGCTGTACTCAAACAGAAGGTTTCTTTGAATCAGGAAGATCTTCTACTCAGCTATGAACTCCTTAAAACCTGGACTTAACCTTAGTTACCCTTGTAACCACAATGACTAGCATGGTGCTGGGAACCTGGTAAAACCCTGAGCCATTCCACATAGATGAGCATTTCGGAGATGCTTAATAGTATTGAAGGGTGAATAAATGATTGAATTAAAGATGGTTATAGTCAAAACACCACCACTTGAGGCTGGCAGTTCCTGAGACAGCTCAGTGGATCTCTAGAAAATCTCTGTAAAAAACATAAGCATTCTCCAGGACAACGAATCCTTTGGGAAGTTGCCAGGCAGATTACTTGACCAAGAGACATGAAACAAAAAAGCATACTGATGAAGGATGAAGAAGAAACACAGAACCCGTGAAACAAGGTAGAAAAGAACATGGACTCTAACATCAGAAGAATCCATGTTTACATCTCATCTCCATCCTGTTGCAGACATCTTGATGATGAGTTCCTCATCTGCAAAATGGAGACAGTCAAACCTGCTTCAAAGGACACAGTAAGAATCAAAACAAACCTGCCAAGGTGTAGCATAACATGGCAGGTAAGTGCCCGGCCTCTGGCCTCTGACTATTTGGATGTAAGTCCCAGCTCTGTCGCTTGATAGTGGCGAGCATATTAATTTCACCTTTCTGCATGTCAGTTTTCTCATCTATGAAATGATAATGATAACAGAGTTGCTATGAGAATTAAATGGATAAATACATGTTAAATTTCTTAAAACAATATCTGTCACAGAGCAGGGCCAGAATTGTTGCTGTTCTTTTTTAAACAATAGGACATAATTTAGGTATTTCCCTTTTATGGTTCTCCCTGGACTATACCTTCTTGGTCCTCAAGTGATAAATAAGAACCCCAGAGAAGAAAATTCATCACCTTTGATTGTTGGTCTACTGATTAGGAGGTCAACATTTGGGATCTGAGATAAGTTACCAATGTCCATAGTCACCAATAATATTTGTATTTTATTTTGGACCATTTTTTCATTTTGTTTTTGGGGCGAGAGATTATATAAAATCTAATGCACTATCATTCTTTAAAAAAAGACTTACTTTTTAAGAAATGCAACACCTAAAATGAGATGCAGTGAGATATATGCCATGAAATAAAAGAAGGTATGTCAGATGAGAGAAGAGGTATTTGCTTACCATTTTCTAAGATGAAAATGTGATATCTGCCTGCTCACACTGTGTGACAGACATTGCTATCGATGCAAAGATTTGCTTTTGTTTTTGTTTTGTCTTCCTTTCCTCGACCAGTATAGAAAATTATGTAGTTTCTTTTCCTGGTCATTTTGAAATACAACAAGCAGAAGACTTGAGGCTTTAGAATCTGAAAATGTTATAGCTAAAGGGGATCAGAGTTAGCCCAAACCCCACATTGTATCAGTAAGGTGGATTTACTTTGCCTGACAATTTACTTTTTTCACTCATTTATTTATTCAAAAATAACTACACAAAATTATTGATCACTATATTAGTCAGGGTTCTCCAGAGAAACAGAACCAATACATTGTAGATAGGTGGATGACAGATAGACAGACAGATAGATAGATAGATAGATAGATATTTATTATAAGGATTTGATTAATGTGACCATGGAGGCAGACAAGTCTCAAGATCTCCAGGGCAATTCTACAAGCTGGAGACCAAGGAGAACCAACGGTATAGTTTTAATCCAAAGGTCAGCAGTCTCCAGACCCAGAAAGAACCACAGTTTTTTTGTTTGAGTCCAAAGGCAGGGAAAAGCTGTTGCTCCAATTAGACGGCTGTCAGGTAGAAGGAAGGTGGGTCAGCCTTTTTGTGCTATTCCAGTCTTCAGCTGATTGAATGAGGCCCACCCACATTAGGGAGGTCAATCTGCTTTATTCAGGCTACCAATTTAGATGTTAATTTCATCCAAAAGTACCAAATAACAAAAACATATTACAGAAATACCCAGAATGTTGTTTGATCCAAGGTCTAGGTACCCAGTGGCACAGTCAAGTTGACACATAAAAATAAGTATCCAAACAACCTGTCCAAGTGTCAGGCATTATTCTAGGCCCTGAAGATAGAGACAAATAATTGTGTGTAAAAGGCTTAAAATCCAGTTGGAAAAACAGACAAGTCAATGACAAGGTGTAAGTGAGTGAAATAAATGTTATGAGCGTCAGCATGTCACACACCCTGCAACCTAATTTTTGGATCAGGGTAGATGGTGCTTTTTCACACTGCCCTATTTTTCCCTAATCCTATCCTACCCTATGCCTCACCCTCATATCTAGCTTAGAGCATGTAGGGGAAGGCATCAGCATCCACTAAGAGACACAGTGAATTTTGTTTTTAGGAAAAAGAAAAGAAAGGCAGACAGTAACTTGGGTCATACTTAACTCTTGGTCTAGACAAATGTAAAAGCTTGAGAATCTAATCCTGGTTCTTTTCCTTTCTGCATCTCTACTTTGGCTTTAGATATCTTCCCTTCCAAGTCCTCAGGCCAGAGAGGATCACCTTTTTGCTCAGAAGACCCACAGAAGTCCCTTCCAGAACCCCTCTTTAGACTCTCCTCCATGTCCCACTCCCAGATAATGGATCATTACATCAACTGAAAGATGATAATGAATTAATATTAGTTCCCCTGCACTCCAACTTGGACAAAATATGTGTGTCTTAATAGAAGCATTTTGGGTATGGAATGCATGAGTCTTCAAAGGGAATCTTAGGCATTTTGAAGGCTGATGCTCTTGAATAGATTACAATTCATGACATTTAAGTTAGTCTCCTTTGCTGATGAGTAGGACTGGCTGTCATATATCAAAGCTTTCACTTTGGAAATCAAAAGGAGAAGAAAAATACATTTCTTGAAACCTAATGTGCCAGACTCTATTAGGTGCTTCAGATAGTTTATCACATTTAATCATAATAAAACCCTGCAAACTATGTATTAAATTTCCCATTCTCCAGATAAGGAAACTGAGACTCTGAGGTGTTACAAAACATACCCAATGTTACACAGAGTGGAGAATTAGGAGCCACAAAACAAATGAGGAAGTTGTGATAATTTATAGGTAACTTCAGAGGTGAATTGGAGCAAAAGCAGGAGACAACTTTCCCCAAACAGGGTCTTTTGATGACACTAACAAAAACAGTTTGTTGGACTACAACATATATATTTCTGGCTCAAATTTTGTTTATTGTACCTTACTATATAAGATCATTGAGTGTCAGAATTTCCAGTGTTCATCTCTTTTCCCCACGCTTTGTAAATGTGGAAAAAAATCACACCTCACACAGCTTCATTTCTTATTTCTAAAATGGCTGAAGTTAAAAAAATTTAAAAAAATAAAATGGCTTAGGTTTGGAAGATATTATGGGGATGGTTGATGAATTTTGAGTAAGGTCTATGAATTCACTAATAATATTATCTTAGTGTTAATCTCCTGAGTTTTATAATTGTACTAGGGATAGGTAAGAAAATGGGTAAGTGGAAAATTCCTGACTAATGCTTTTTAAAAGCTTGTTAAAAATTAGTTTAATCAGGGGCTCAGTCGATTAAGCGTCCGACTCTTGATTTCGGCTCAGGTCATGATCTCAGGGTTGTGAGATCGAGCCCTGCATAGGGCTCCACGCTCAGCTGAGAGTCTGATTTTTCTCTCTCCCTCGCCCTCTGCCCCTCCCCCCTCTAAAATAAATAAATCAATCTTTAAGAAATGATTTTAATCAAACTAAGATAAAACTGTGGAGATTCCATTATCGTAATGAATGGATCTATAAAAATGTAAAAAGGATAATGGTAGAAGTCTTCACTTGTTTTAACTCCATATTTGGAAAAACAAAAATCTCTAAAATGATTGACATATATTTTAATGATAGAATAGTAG
The DNA here is from genome assembly GCF_009762305.2 of Zalophus californianus. NCBI lineage: Eukaryota > Metazoa > Chordata > Mammalia > Carnivora > Otariidae > Zalophus > Zalophus californianus. The sequence continues at coordinate 128,238,737 of NC_045597.1, read as the reverse complement.
ACTAAAACTTGAGACACACGCTCTGGAGAAAGAAAAACCTGGGTAAGAGAAGAAATATGTGTGGGCAATCTGTAATGCAGTTCTAATTTAGAAATTGGTTTAGTGGTTGTATTGGGGGTTTGTGGTGAGCAATTACTTTTTCTACACTAACCACTGGTTGGTTATAACCATGACTACATTTTTTCTCCTGTATCACCAAATTGTCTCATGAAAAAAGGTGTTGTCTTTTGAGTAGTGTGGGCTACATTTCCATTGGCAGCAGCCAACTGATTATATTCTGCTAGTTCACTGGGAGCCATCCAACAGTCAGAGTTTGCCAATGTGCTGGGAGAGGTCCAGCAACTCTTTGGAAGTGGAATGGCCTTACCTGGGAGAGCTCTGGTGGTCAGGATGGAGCAATTCCCCACGCTGAGCCTCAACAGCCCGCAGACATGGGTCATAAGAGTCCTCTGCTGGCTATGGCTCAGGTGACTTCAGGGCAACTTGCTGGGGAGAGTTCAGCAAACCACTGAGAGAAATCTACTAGAAACAGTCTGACAATAAATTAAGGGAAAATTCAATGGCAACGTTCCAAAAGCTATAAAAGCAACCCATTAAAAATTAGAGGCATTGCATAGATCCATAAGGAGAATTCTTGGCAGTCTGGTGAGAACACTAATTTTTTTTTTCATTTTCTTTTTTTTTCTTTCTTTCTTTTTTTTTTCTATTTGTTGCAGAACAGCATCTGAAAGGTATGAAAGCAAGTCAATTTTTAAAATGTATACTTTATAAAATATTGTTATGTTACTTTAAAATAATGCACACTACAAGTATTATCTTTTAGAATTCTAACAGTATATATAGTTCAAAGCTAACTAGGATAGAAATAAGTTTGGTTTACCTTTTGTATCATCTAGTATTACTAGGATAATTGAAATAGGGGGATTGAAAGATAATTTAATACATGAAAAGAAATTTATTTTATGAATAAAAATCAAATCAGTTCTTCAGAACTAAAAAAAGACAACATCACCAATTTAGTCTTGAAATTGATTTAATTTTGTTTCTCTCTGGGCAAAAACACTATTGATTTTCAAGTTGGTATCAATATTGAAGAAAATTCATCCTCAACTCTTTATCATTGCCCTAAAAAGTCTATTTACTCCTTTATTCATTTACTTATTTATATCAACCAGGGTTGAGTGAATAAAATTTCAGAGTTTATACTCCTAATAGATATTTATAAAATATCTCTCTGAAGCCAAATGAAGATAAAAGAAAAAAATACCAGAAAACTCTAGGAATATTTCTGTTGCAAAGTTTTACTGTTTTAATTGTGATGTTCATTTGGGAAAAACTGACAAGTTTTGAATGATGTTGATATATAGGTCCACAAACAAGTACTGACCAACTACTAGCTGTCAGACTAGTATTTTAGTATTATAAGAAATTTACAAAAGAGGTATACGACACACTCTTTACTTTGGAGGAGCTTATCATCTTAAATATATTCAAATCACTATTTCATTTCTTATCAGATTAAATAAAGAAGTAAACCATACTGTGCCCTAAACCCCAAACAGCTCTGATTATTATGATTCTTCCCTAAGTAACTAGCACTAGGTAATTATAATTCCAATGGTCAGGGTTAATTATTTTTTCATTTATAATAACATTTGGAAGAATTAAGAAATGTTTACAATAGGGAAAGGAAATATAAAAATTAGACTACAAATATAAAAAAGGAATAAAAGCTTCCATCGATATGATGTTCTTTTAGTTTGTATTTTGTTATACTAATGTTATTTATTTTAGATAATGCATAGGGGAAAGAGCTTAAGTTTTGTAAATAATAAGACGAAGAAAAGACATAAATTCTCTTGCATGATTAGAATGAAGTTATTTTAAAAACCAGCCAGGCGAACTTTCTGATCTTTGGTACATAAGACAAGGCAGATGGGAGCTTCCTGTTTTCCCTAGAGTGTTTTGGTAGAATACCCTTACATTTTGGGAGGAGGACACAGTATACTATAATTTGGTTGCTTTCAGGAAAATCTGTTTACTAGTGGAAAATTATGTTATGACATAATAAGAGGGTAACATTTACAATGCTTGCAAAACATGTATTGATATTTAATCAGGCTGTTGTTTAAACAGCTGATCCTATGAAATTTTACACAAGTATTAGATTCTTTAGGTATTTATTCTAGACATAGTCAAGGACTCTTTCATATTACTTTTCAAGTAACAGTATCAAAATAGTGTGAGGTTTATAATCATTCAACGCTTAATTTTAAAATGTCAGCACTTGTGCTCTGTTGAAATAACCACGCTGAATCTGGAGTTTTATGGCATTACAAATAAAACATTCCCAGGCATTTCCTTTGCCCCTTTGTCATTGTAGAGGAAGACCATAAATAGGTCATCATAATAGTATATGATCTACAAACAAAATAGTGCATGGTTTTCATATAGTGAAATGTATTTTTGCTTAAATATAATGTTACTTTATAACTAAGTTTATCTATGCAAAATAAGTAATTAATATAGTCTCTTAGAGGATCTCTGCTGTTTAACCATTGCAAGGATAAGACATATCTACAGCTCTGCATGGAGAAATTAAATCAAAAATATCTAATTAACACTTGTTTAGCAGCTTACATTTTATAAAATACATTCACATGCATTTTCCAACTAAATCCTTATGCCAAAACTGTGAAGTACTCAAGGAATATAATTTATCTCTACTATAATAAAAAGAAACAGAAATTCATAATCATTGATTTTATAAGGTCATATCATGCAATTAGTAATCTGCAGAGAATAGAAATCAGCCCAAGTACTCTGATTTTAATGCTTATGTGCTTTCCAACAACAAAATTTTGCCAAAATTACAAATTCATAGACATTAATATCTAGATTGAGGTTCATGGATCATTTAAGAAACGCTAAGTAAGTTTGGTACATAATCACCAACTTGTTGAAGTAAGGTCTAGATAAACATGGGCCAACGTATTCTTTTTTTTTTTTTTTTTTGGTTTGGTTGTTTTTGTTTGTTTATTTGTTTTAATTTTTTTATTAACATATAATGTATTATTTGTTACAGGGGTACAAGTCTGTGATTCATCAGTCTTACACAATTCACAGCATTCACCATAGCACATACCTTCCCCAGTGTCCATCACCCCTCCACTCCAGCAACCCTCAGTTTGTTTCCTGAGATTAAGAATTCCTCATATCAGTGAGATCATATGATACTTGTCTTTCTCTGATTGACTTATTTTGCTTAGCATAATACCCTCTAGTTCCATCCATATTCTAAATTTAGTCATGTAAAAAAAGTTTGGGTGTAAGTAGTTTCAGGCATGGTGCTGTTTTTACTTTAAGCAAGTCGGCTGTTTGTTTCCCTCATGTTCATGCCTCCTTATCACCATATGGCTGCTGTAGCTCAAGAAACTCTCTTGGCACATCCCTGTTCCAGGCACAAAGAAAGAAGTAGTGGCAGAAACATACCTTTTCACACAAAAACAAAACCTTTCTCTCAGCATATTTCAACTTATATCTCAGGGGGCAGAATTGAAACAGAGACCAAGAAAGTGACTATCTGGCCTTTGCCAGTCTCTGCGGTGGTAGATGAACAAGTGGGAAAAACCTGGGATGACTGAGCGCTAATCGGTTACAGTGTGTGCCACATAACAGAATGCCAGAAAACAAACAGACAGCAGAAACTATCCCTGCTCTCACAAAGCTCACATTCTAGTACCAGAAATAATAATAATAAAAAAAAATACATGAAAGGCCGTAACACATGGGAGGAAGTGAAGCATGCATTTCTTATAGAAATGAAAATTAAAGCAGTCTAGGTATTCAGAGAAAGGAACAATTATAACTGTCCCTGCTCATCCCTTTTTTTCTTTTGTCCAATTATTCTCATTAATTGCATGACGCAGGACCCGTTAGGTAGCAACTGACAACCAACTGAGGAAAAGAATAGGAATACACTGGCTCACCTAACTGAGAAATAGAACCCTGACTGGATCCGGAACTTACACCAGTTTCACCAGGGCTCTGTCCTTCTCTATCTCTCAGCTCTGCTTTTTTTCTGAGCAGACTTCATTCCCAGGAACGTTTCTCTGATGTGATTGCAAAAATAATTGGCAGGTCTAGGTTTATTTGTCCTTTCAGCCTAGCAATCTCAGAGAAAATAAAAGTATACTCCTTTCCTGTAGCTGTCAATAGTGAAAGCCCTGGGGATACTCTGATTGCCCTGGCTTGGCCACATGCCTATCGATCCTGACCTGATCACCCATCGCTATGGCCAGGCGTATGGTGAATCTGACTGGCAAATGTGGATCAGATGGTAACTTGTGTGTTAGGTGTGTGTGTGTGTGTGTGTGTGTGTGTGTGTGTGTGGCGCATGGAGGTGGGGTGCAGGATTTTAAAGGCTATTGATCAACCACCTCCAAGTCAGAAAAGAGTCTTTCCTAAATGGGAAAAAGATTCTAAACAGGTTGAAAATAATAAATATCCACTACACAACAGGTACTCGACAATCTACGAATAGAAACTGAGTTTTCGCACACTTCAGTCCCACAGAACCTGAGCAGGAAGACGCTTTACCCAGAACTGTGCGGTTAACGGGGTAGTAATTGTACCACGTGCTTCCAGCACGGCTCAGCGTTGCTCATGTGACTTGCACATCGTCATTCCTGGCAATCACCTGTTGCAGGAAAACAGGAATCTAAATTTTACCAGCTATCAAAAATGTATCCCTCAAACATATGAGACCATATGTGTGTCAAAGGAATTCACATTAAATTTATCTAATGCTATTAATCACATCATTCTACTCATTCACTGTGTCTGAGAAACATAACATAATCCATATATTCATGCTAGATATTTTATTTTTATTTGATCACATTTTATAGAATGTGTTATCTATCCTGAACACACACACAGACACTTACTCTACAACTTTCCTTGACCCTAATTTTCCTTTTCCTCAGATGAGTGGGCTATTCCTACTGCCACCATTTTTCATTAACTGTTTTTCTTCTTAGACTTCTGTAATGTGGCTTCGATTCTTAATGCTCTCTTGAAACTTCACTCTGGAGTTCACCTAATTCAGTGGCCCCATCTCAGTCCAAATTTTCCTTGACCTTTACGTGGCATTTTTTTCTGTTAATCAACTTCTCCTTCTTTCCTCTGTTGGCTTCCATTATGGCCCTCCAGAATTTGGCTCTAAATTACCGATTCACCGTGGTAACCTGCTTCTCACTATCCCGGATATAAACTCTCTTCACAAAACTCTTGCTGGGGCGCCTGGGTGGCTCAGTCGGTTCAGCGACTGCCTTCGGCTCCGGTCATGATCCTGGAGTCCCGGGATCGAGTCCCGCATCGGGCTCCCTGCCGAGCGTCTGCTTCTCCCTCTGACCCTCCTCCCTCTTGTGCTCTCTCTCTGTCTCTCATTCTCTCTCTCAAATAAATAAATAAAATCTTAAAAAAAAAAACTCTTGCTAAATCTTCCTGTTTTGGAATATCTGCTCCTATCTATTCTATCTTCTTTCTTTCTTTCACGTCACAGTTTGTCAAACATTCCAGTCTGCAAGTCTTTTCCTTCATTGTACCTCCTTTTTCTTTTATCAGCATCTATCATTTTGATAATTATTTCATGAGAATCGTCTGATTGTTGATATTGTCAATTATTTGAGAGTAGGAATGTTTTACTTAATTTGTTTTCTGAGTTATTCCTAAGTCTTTGTTGAGCACATCATAAGTACATTACAGAAATGTTTTGAATTAATTTTGTCCTTTAAATAAGCATCTTTAATATTTCTGTGAAGCCACAGAAATTTTGTTGGAGTGGCAGAACGTGTTTTAAAGTTAATAGTAATAAAATGAAAAAAAAAAACAGCCAACTATGTAAATTCAACTCTCATGTCCCTAAATGCAAAATTTCTGGGAAAGAAAGATGTGTAATGGCATATCTCAAGGGATGAATACATTCCAGGAACATCAAAGAATAACACTTTAATCTTTAGAGCAATTAATATCCATTTCAAAAATTAAACCCTCCAAAATTAATATTAGCATCACATATTACAGACACTTAATATTTTAACATTTCTACATTTTAATAAGATTTTAATAATATGAAAATAAAGCCATTATAAAAGGCAGTTTACATTCTCACTAATTCTACATGATTTAGAATTTCATATATAGCAAAAAACTAAAGGATAGAAAGGATTAAGGGATAGAAAGTATTTTAATTAAGAGCAAATATCCAAGCAAGAAAGGATGCAACTCAAATTTGAATTTTAATATCTCTAAATACATTACTAGAAGTAAAAGTATTTCTGCCAGTTAAATAAGTCTGATTAAACTGGTCTCGAAACACAGCATTTCTTGAAACAATCTACTTTTACAAACTTGAAGATCCCAGGCCTCTCCTTGTCTAGTGTTTCAACAGCTGAAAAAGTCTGGTTCATACTCTATGCCTTCGTTGTGATAAAACACAACCTTCGTTGTTTCAAACCTCAGCTCTTAAATTTCCTGCAACTTCCTTTACTGTTGTGTGCATTTTAAATGTGTGACAAGCAGCATTTTCTCAGCTAAATTCCTGTGACTTTTGAATGCAGTTTACTCTCATTGACTACTAAAACAATCCTAAGCGTTGGGCTATTTCTTTTTTCATGAAACTGCATTTTTAAATGTTTATATTACACATGAAGCTCATGAAAACCTTCACTGGAAATATTTAAAGTAAATTCCATTTGTCATCTTATATAGCAGTTCCGGATCCTACAAAAGAGCCTCAATTTTCTATGATCACTAACTGAGGACCAAGCTTTTTTACAAAGCCATCTAGAGATACTGAAAAGAAACTCTATTTCTAAAGGATTCCTCAGTTGTTGTTGTTGTTGTTGTTGTTTTCATAATGTTGCCTCTTAACTGGGACTCATGAAGACTGGTCTCTCCCCCAAGTCTCCCTCCTTTTCTCAGTTGTCCATGTACATGAAGTCTGATTTTCAATATTATTGTCTAATTCCTGTTTAGAGGGCAGTTATAAAAACAGACTTGCTTAATAACTGAAAGAGGTAAAATATTCAGCCCTGATAATTAATTTAATTCAGTGTGCTCATAGCTCTCAATAGAAACTCATATATATTTCTGAATCATTCAAATTCCCGCAGCACTTTCTATGTTTCCCATTGATGGTTCCCTCATTTGCTGGTGTGCACATTATTTGTGTGAGATCATTCCTTGAACTGCATCTCACTCTTCTTTTTATGCTCTTAGCACAGTGTCTGTAACTTTCACATAGGATTTGTCTGATAAATGAGCGAACAAACAAATGATGTCTCATTGAATTGTATGAAATTACCAAGTGATTTCATTCATTTCAGAAATAACCCAGCTATACTGTCTCAAATTCTGCTGTATTAATAACACCAAAAATTCTTTTTTTTTAAAGATTTTATTTATTTATTTGACAGAGACAGAGATAGCGAGAGAGGGAACACAAGCAGGGGGAGTGGGAGAGGGAGAAGCAGGCTTCCTGCCGAGCAGAGAGACCGACGTGGGGCTCGATCCCAGGACCCTGGGATCATGACCCGAGCCGAAGGCAGACGCTTAACGACTGAGCCACCCAGGCACCCAACACCAAAAATTCTTAAGAAAGTTTCAGAGACACAAGAGTAGTGATGAGCAATATTTTTGACAAGGGTGTCAATTTAGGAAATAGAAGTGTTTGCAACCACATTTTGTGTATCAGAAAGTGTTTTGCTATTCTTATTCTTCAACATTCATTTATAATTCATTATTATTTGCCTGACACAAGTATTTCTTTTCTTTTTCAGCTAAAATGTTGGGATGTGCATAGCTGCCAGCTTCCAGTATCTGATTTTAATACTATGCAGTTTAACAGATTTTACTATTTAATAAAATTGCTTTTAAGTTAATATCTTTTGTCTTTTCTTGACTTACAAGCTATTTCTTTAAAAGAGATCTATAGACTATTCTTTACAGAAGTTATTTTCTATTTAAATGAAACAAATAATACGTATTTGTTATAGGAAATACACCTCATTCCACTTCCTTCAAGATATGCAATTTTCACAACTCATTTTCTTAGCAAAAGTCCTAGCAAGGGTTTAAACAGAATGTTGAAGAACAGATATAATTATCAATAACTTCATGGATAATCATTTCTGAAATTTTTTTTTGAAAATTACTTAGAATAGAAAGGTCCAGAAATTGAAGAGGTGTGTCATTACAGTGGACCGGAAAGCAGACGGAAAACAGCAATAAAGCAAGTTATCAGAAACTAGAAAATATCAAAAGCTTAAGGAATAATTACTAGTGACACCAAATTTTATTTATTGTGGGCTTAATGGATGCTAGGCACTCTCACAAATGTTTCACATGGACTAACTCATTTAGTCTTCACATAATGTTATGAGATAAGTGCTTTTAGTATTATCATCCCCATTTTACAAATGAGGAAACTGAGACTCTCAAAGATCATACAATAAAGTCAAGGGCTCAGGCCCAACACCCCTTCCCTCCTCTCCAAGGGATTATGCCATTTGGGGGCAGAGTAGGGGCATGAGGATTAAAAATTTGGACTACCTTGTGGCTGCCTGGTAATGCCACAGTCTCGTGGTTCACCAGCCTCCACCCACTCCAACTCTCAGGCTGGGTCTGTGGGTGCTTGCTATCGTTGGCTAGCAATTTCAGTAGGTCAATTCTTTTATATCTGTAAGACTTAGACAACACTATATGAAGTACTCCATTACTACAAAGGTTACTTTGGGCCTAGAAGAGGTCAGACTTAACCTAGGGTATGTCTGTGTAGGCTTCAGAAATTAGAACCCAGTCAGGGTATATTGCAAAGCTAGGCAGGTCACATGTTTCTTCCCTGAGCCCAGATTATATAACACAGACCCTAAAGCTCACAGAGCAGATCACCCGCCCAGAGATGTGCAATGATTGAGAATTGGTCTGGTCTAGAACAGGACCCCTGTCACAACCTGTGCAGGGTGAGGACAAGGAGAAAGAGTGGACAGTCTTCCTAAATAAGCCACAGTGATGACTTTTTAGATTGATTAGTGGTCATGATACATATGCCTGTATTCTATGGATAGCTTCCTAGAACCAAATGGCTTCCAGAGCCATTCTGACAACTACATACTGCAATTAAATAATAAAGGATATAAGGGAAATTCTGCATGCACTCTGCCTCAGAGAACATTGATCTCACATTAATAACACAAAAGGTCTGGATAATCTACAAAATTATAACTTTTCATAAATTCATCAGTGAGCTGAGTTCACAAAGCAACCAAATAAACTGAATTTCAGAGTAACAAATCCTCCAAGGGGATGTCATGGGCGCATGGGTGCATACACACACACACACACACACACACACACACACACATTTCACCTTTAGAAGAGTATGGGAAAGGTGGAGATCATACAATAGGTCAAAGAAGTAAGCTAAAATTTTAACGAATTGTTAAAGGCCAACTGTAAGCTAGAATATAGCTTGAAATAGCTAGGCATCCCAGAAACAAGGAATATTCATACTTTATCATAAGTCCCTGGGCCTCCTTCAAGTGTTTACAAGAAAGAAAGATTTGGGATGAGAGCAAAAGATGTAGTGAGTATGTCCGAGATGAACAGCAGCTGCTGAGGAACAGGCACAAAGCCCTTCTTACTTCACTAGACCCATCTCTGGTAGGAAGGAAGAGTCATCTACCATTGGGGTGGGAAGCAGTCGACCCTTTCACCGGCAACTCCCAGGACCCAGGCCAAAATGCACTGCTTCCAGGGAAGAGGTAGAAGGAAACACATGTGCCATAGGAGAAGAGTAGGAAAAAACACCAAAACACTTTGCCCCCCACGGGAGGGACAGGAAGCCATAAGAAGCCCACAATGTTCTACTGAATGGCAGGTCTTCTACCTAGGACCAACAACAGATACAAGTCAGGGTTTAGATTCTATAGGCAGGTGTATAGGAATTCTAAGCAAGCTCTACCTTGAAACTTTGGATTAGAAAAGGTCTGGTTAAGACAGGCTGGAGGTCAATACCAGGCATATAGAAACATACCCCAGCATGGCTGCCTTGATCTAGTGTATTTTTTAGAAATGGAAGCATTATTTTAAAATAATAGGGAAATTTTAAAGTTCAAGAACTAAACCAATGTTGCCACATTTTGCTTCTAATCATTCATAAATGTTGAATAATATTTTCAAAGCTAGCTAAACACTAAAGAGTTTGTTTTCTGACCACTGGCTACAAAATTAAATAATATTTTTAATATGATGAGGTATAGTTCAAAGGAAACGTATTTATATGCATTATATTATCTTATCCTCAAAAATACTGTCACCGGACAGAATGGTTTAGGAAAAAAAGATGCTGATCTCAGTGATTTCTGGCGCCCTTTTGGGTCCCCACAGTCTATAAGTCTAAAGCGGACACATATTATTGTCACTATTTTTAGGTCAGGAAGTGAGGCCCAGAGACTAAATAACTAGGTTAGGAGTCATTGAGATAGTGAGTGGAGAAATACAAATAATGTCTTCATATTCCTAGTTCAGTGTTTTTCTCTTAAATCATTTTGCACACCATGACAAAGATTGCCTAGTCATTTACTGTCATGTCTCCTTTTTTCCCCTTAAATATATAGATACACTGGATTTCCCTGTCAGCCTTATGACCGAATTTCAACCAACAGAATGTAGGCCCAAGTAATGAACTCCAGCCCATCCTTGTCTTTAAAAATCTCCCATGCATAATCCTCTAGACTCTTCCACAATAAAAAATGAATAGAGATACCTATGAGGACCCAGAAGTAGAGAGCCACCAGATGGAACAGTCCTGGGTCCCTGAGTGACTGCCTGGTGCAGAGTCTTCATCACCTGTGCCCCCACCAGACTTGCAATGGATTGTGCTATGAACAAGAAATAGACCTGTGTTGTGTTAAGCCACTGAGAAATTAGGTTGCTCTTTAGCAATGAGTCCACCAAAGACATAACACTCCCACATGATAACTCTGTAGGGGTATAAGATGACAATGACATACAACTTTGAGATATTAACCTATATTTCTTTTCATTTCTTTTAACTTTCATTCCGTCCTTCTTACCCCTTCCCCTTTTCTTTCCACAGTGTGGACGGCCTCAGGATCAGAGGATGGTGGTGGCGTGAGGATGGGGGGAAGCAGCTGGACAATAAAAGAAATTAGTTTATGAACCTGCCTCTTTTTACTGACAAAGCCTTAGGCCAGAACAAGGAGAGTTCATGAGTGGAGATAAATTGTTGTAGCCAAAAGAGGAAGGAAACGACTTTCCCAAGATTTGAAACGAAGGTGCTGCAAGCTGTGGCAGAACTATTTTTCCTGCTCTTGTCCTTCACCCTGTGAAAGAACTTTAGTTGGCTGGGAACTGCCACATCCTCATTTCTGTATGCTAAGGCTTATTTCCCCAGAATACTGGAAGCCTCACTGATCCTAACTGATTCACGAAGAGGGGAAATCAACAGAGAAATCAGTTCACCCCAGGAACCCTTGAGAGTCATTGGTTTACTGGTGTGTTTTCCTTTCTCTTCTAAGCATATCACAGAACCTCTCGAGTTGGTGGATCAATACCTCAGTACCCTAACCCCTCAGGTGGAATAATTCTTTGTCAGCTATTCCGTGTAGGATGAAGCTCCAATCTTCCATGGGTTTAACAGCATGCACTTGGCAGTCTTCTTCTTCCTGTATTATATTTCTCCCACATACCTACTGATGTTTCCTGCATCTCCCAAATAAACCCCTTGAATTTACATCCTTCTTTCAAGGTCTGATCCTGAAAGAATCCAGACTAAGACAGGAACAAAGAAACCTCTGGATCCTAAGGCAGAGGTTACCCAGGATTTATTTCTAGATCAGAGATACCAGTTAGCTGTTGAAAACTAACCTCTGTGTTTTGGAGCCAAAATATAACACAAAGACAGAGTTTGGCATAAAAAGGAATAGTAGCTTTATTGCTTTGCAGGGCAATGGAGGCTGCAGCAGGCTAAGGCCTTCAAAAACTGCAAACTCCCCTCCCCAACCAGGTAGGGGCCGCGGGGTGGGGGTGGGGGGGTGGTTTTAGGGAAATACAGGAACTAGCCAGTTTCTACAGGAACTGTGTATGCACTGCCAGCCTTGTTCCTCAAGTCTTTAGGGTGGTACAGGATTTCTGAAACTAAAGGCTAAGAAGGGAGGAGGAGAAGTTTGTGGAAGAGAGGAAAAATGTTACTTAGTTTAAAATCATGCCTTGGGGAAGCAGTAGTGCAGCCATTTTGATTTTTGTTAAACTTCAGCTTTTAAGTGGTTTCAGGGGTGCTGCGAGAACTGATAATTTCTCTGGATGTGGGAGCAGAAAGAGCTTGCACCCTGTTTCTTGAAAGAAACCAACAGTGATGTGGCAAGACCCTAAGGGATGAAATCCTGTCATGGTGTGTTTAGGTAAGCAGGGCCGTAGGCAAATTCACAAAATACCTGTGGCCCAAAGTTTGACATAAAAGTTGCCAAGAGCTGAAAGACCTGAAGGAGTCCTATACACCTGATGGCTCAGGAACATCCTATGTGCCCAAGGGAATGCAGCTTATACTCTACCTAACACCTTGACATAGTGTAATACTGTGGCGTCATCAAGAGTGGGGTAGGAATGGGAAAACCAGAAAAAACTGATTGAGTCTTATTAGCTGAGGTGTGTGGCTGAGGGCTCAAAGATAAAGATTACATTTTATTGGACATGTTAAAAAATTAAATTTCTTGTACACTTGAGTTTGGAAAATTAAGATTCACACCTTTTATGATACTGTAGTATGTTGAATTATAATTTGCTATCATTCCTTCTTCCCCTTTCTATAAAACTTTCAGTTTGTTTTGTGGGAAAATCATTAATCCTGCCTCTGTGATTTTGGATTTGGCTTTATGACATATTTTGAGCAATAGACTATGACTAGATCTGCTAAATATCATATTTGAGCAGAACGTTTAAATGGAAATTTATGTTTCCATTTAAGAGCAATTTTCATCAGTTTGGGTCCCAGAATGAGCTGTCCTGCAACGTACATGTAATATGAATGAAAACAGATGTTTGAAGTTTACACCACTGTAATGAAGGGGATGCTTATTAGCACAGCAAAGCTGACCAACACACTACTATGGGGACATCAAATCAGGACAACCAACAGAGAACAAGCTGAAATACATGAATCACTGTGGAACCTCCTAAGCCTGGCCAAAAATTCCAGTTTGCTGTTCAGCATTGTTGGTCTTCTGCATCCCAAATCTATCAGTCATGTTTTTCCTCTCTGAAAATCATGAAACAGTTCCACTAACAATGCAATGGAATATAGCAATATATTGGGGTGGGGGAGAAGGAATGCAAAGTCTAACACTATTTTAAAGCTTTCTATGAGGAAGTTTTGATCTCATTATCATGAAAAGTTGGAAGGCATGCTCTTTTTAAATGATTGTAAAGTTTAAAATGCAAGTTGGGAATTCACATGAATGCCTAGAACTATGAGTCACTGAAAAATCCTGGAAATGCTGTTAAAAGAGTTCCATACCCCTCCTCCCATCGAAGCCTTTCTGAAAGCACTCTAAGTCTGGAATGTGAGGGTCCATGGAGGGATGGAGGAGACCTTCAAGTTCTTATGTGGTATTTGTAAATCACCATCAACAAACTTTACCCTCTATATTGAAGGCTTATTTTAGAATGACTCTTTTCATATTCACTTTAAAAATCAAAATAGTTTTCAGATAACAGATTAAAAGAATAAGTGGTTGAGTCTGGTAAGAGAAATATATATTCTTTTATGCTATAAGGACAATTATTTAGTGTTGGGTTTCAGAAACCCTTTGCTAAATTACACCATCATGGCCTAAAAGAGAATTATTTTTCTTTTCCTTCATGTGGATTGTTTGTGCTGTGGTTTAAGTGTGCCAAATTTTGTTTTTGGTTTATTGAGATCACATGAAGTGCTTAGCCTCATGTATTTTGTATATCTTCTCTTGATATATTGGCACCAAACCATTTTAAACATAAAACTTTAACCAATCTCCTGCAACTCATCCTGCTCCGGAAAAATTTTGATAACAGAAATATTTAATGACTCATTTAAATGAATTTTAGGCAAATCACCGAGTTCTTCTTAACTTTTTCATGCTCTCACCTCCAGTTCCACCCATCTTATATTCTATGTTCCTACGACACAGGAATTAAAGCATTCATTGTCTTAACTAGGACCAATCCCTCGATGTTTTGTTCCCTCTGGAAAGGCCAGGCAAGAATTCTACAGATAAACTGTGACATAGAAAGAGGAAGCTATTTGCTTATTGTCTCATAAAAAGTAGAGAAATCAGGATGTAGAACTTGTGTCTTTGGTCCCAGTGCTACTTACACTGTATTTATAATGCCTTAATGTTGCAGTAAATGAAACAAGAGGGAATTTGTTCTGTCTGTGGGAAAACTTCTCAGCTGAAAGATTGGAAACCATCACTAATGGAAGGATAAGATCTGTAAAGCTTGTCTTCACAATATGACAGAAGATGATCAGTTTGTGATGGTCTAGGTGTTCGGTGATTGTAGCCAATTTGTTGAACCGGATCATTTCTTTCATTCGTTTTTAATTGTAAGTTTTCTGACACTATGAGACTACTTTGGGAAAAATAACTCTGTATGTCCTTTTAAACTCCTGCTGTTGTGAGCCTTGAAGTCAAACCAGGGAAGTTCAACTTTAAGGCAAATATACTATCAAAAAGAATGGATGAGGGGGAAGCCCATATGCTGGCTCATCTTCACTCCTGCAAATTGCATTACTGACAAAAGAACAGTTGAAGGCTCCCTGTCAGGTCAACAGATTTGGAAAGGGAAATTGCCTCATGATTATACAGAAAAAGTCCCCTACCAATGGCAAAGCTGCCACAAAGGCACATAAATAACAACAGCTAGTAGCAATATGAAAAACACTTCTGCTAACCTCAGAGTTTCTAGATATTACACTCATGGGTGCCATTTGCAAACTCAAGATGCCAACGGAATAAGCGCGACTACCTGACTGACTAATTGATAGACCAGATCATTAACTTAAGTTTTTGTTGGTAATTTTACCTTGGTAGTTTTTATTTTGTCTTATGGGCAGTTTTTCTCTGGAACCTACATTCATGTCTGTTGTCAGACCAAAATCTATTCTGTGGAAGATTAGTATTCCGTTGCATCTAGTCACAAATCATATACACATTAAGTGCTTCAAGGAGTCGGGCTCAGCAGTTTCAGTCTTAGGGATCGGGGGGCACTCTTTACCTTATATCTAATGGGTTTCAGATACTGGTATGGGTGCTTTCTTTCCCAAGGCTAAAAGTAGGGAGTATATTTGCCAGAAGCCATTGGGAGCCCACAAACACAACACTATGTTTATGTTAAATAATGTAGAACAAAATATACCTGTTAGGAAGGAAAAATATTTTAAAAATATCCTAACAGAGAATTGTGAAAATTTGATGGCACATTTGAGATGTGGGAGGAGTGTCATTTTTATTGTCAAGACATTTGAAGAATGATTTATCCATGTTGATTCTGAATATTTTGTTAAGTGTAGAAGTCTATT